>NC_132924.1:99261260-99561260 GCF_047675955.1 Chlorocebus sabaeus | reverse complement strand
GGCTGACTTCTTTTAATCAGCATATTTTACTGCAAAATGAGTAGAAGAATGTTTCATTGGTTAGGAGGCAGATGGCGAAACCAGATGAACTTTCAGGATCTTTCCAGACCATGACCCATGATTCCATGATCTTTAAGTAACAACACCTAGTTACGTTAAACAAATTAATGTGATAAAGCAGTTAAACACACTTCTCTCAAATAGAATAAACATATTTTCTATAATAGTCTTTATGCTTTGCTTTTCAAGAGATAGCATAAAGCCAAACTACATAAAAGGCAGGTCAAATTATGTTTCAGATTAATGGACATTGAATAAAATTGTTATTTGATAAACATCTTCAGTATGCATACTTGAGAGCAATGATGTTGGTGAGTCTCAGTTCTGTCTCAAGTGATTGTTTTACAATCTCTTTAACCTCTAGCAGGGAGTTTCAAACCCGTCATCTCTGAGGGTTCTTTGTTGTCTAATTCGGCTGTTGTATATACAGTTTTAATTCCCTTGCAATCTACACACAACACATGACATGAATCCAAAGGAATTTGGGGGTTAGAGTTCATTTCTTTTTAAATTGACTTGTTATTTCTTTAAACCCAAAAGGGAGCAAATTCATCTGAAAAATGATTGTGTTTTGCTTTCTATCATTGGTGAAAATCTTTCTGATAATAATTACTTTTATATCTAATCTGAAAAGTGCTTTCATAATGATCTTTTAATTTTATACCTTAAGAAAATAGCACGCAAAGAGATTCTATGATACTCTCAATTCCAATTGTCCCGCCGATGGCCTAGAAATACTCTGTGACAAGAACAAGACAAGAAGCCAACGACTTTTTAGCAGGCTTGTTGGTGAGGTGGAATGCCCATAAACATGAATACCCTGGGAAAACCTTAGTGACAGGTGATACGGTTGAACTTGTCCTACCTGTCCTAATGTTGTGTTTCTTCAACATTAGTGGTAGGTTGTCTTCGTCTGCTCTGGCTGCTATAACAACAACAGAAAAATCTCATGACCTGAGGGCTAAAACAACAGACATTTATTTCTCACAGATCTTGAGGCTACAAAGTCTATTTAAATGCTGTCTGATTTGGTTTCTAGTGAGAGCTTTCTACCTGGCTTGCAATTGGCTGTCTTCTCTTCGTGTCCTCACAGAGTTAGGGGACAGAGGAAAAGCTCTCTGGTTTCTTTTTATAAGGGAACTAATCCCAACATGAGGGCCCGGCTCTCATGACCACATGAAAACCTAATTACCTCCCACAGGTCGCATCTTCAATAACATCACATAGGATATTGAAAGTATAATGAAGATATAGTATAAAAGTGTAATAATGATTATACTTTCAATATCTTATATGATGGTATTGAAGATGAAACCTTTGGGAGGTATGGGGTTTAAGGCTTCAACACATAAGTTTTGGGGGAACACAACTCACTTCAAAGCAAAGTAGAATTCCTGGGGAGCCCAATAGCATGGAGTATTCACAAACAGAGGCCAGAGAGCAGAAAAGTGGCATCTTGATTAATTACTCAATTCGGCTGACTTCTCCAGAGCTTATACACCTTAAGATTGTTTTAAATTTTACTCCATGTTATAAAACCAGCAAGAATTAGAAAGACATCCTGAGAATGATACTCTACCAATAATAAATGAATTAAGATTGGAAAAGTTATATATACAATGTATTTCCTGAAAGTTGTGTAAGTGTTTTCATTTTGAGGAAAATGAAACACTAAGTAGACAAAATATTTTTATTTTAGGTACAAACTGAAAATATAACCTCACATTGAAGAAAGGCCTTATTAAAAACAAGAAAAAAAAAGGATAGCCTCTGCCTACTAAGTATTCTGCATTCATGTGTCACCCAACTGCCCGATTTGCGAGAAGACTGGGTTCAGTTCATAAAGGCTGACTTCCGCATTTTTGATTGTTGCTCTAACTACCAACTGGTCAGTCTAGTAAAATCAGTCAAAAGATCCATTAAATTTATATATTTACATCCAGAGTACAATCCTCAAAATGCAAAACAGTATTTTCAGTGATTTAATGATCTTTTATCTGACATTCATCATTCCAAAACACTTCAGTGCATCTTGTTACCATGATTGCAAAAACACTGGGGATCTTGGTTTGATAACAGTATCAACTGACCAATAGTACAACTTGTTTTATTTGGAAAGTTTGAAAATGGTTTGACCACAATATGAGTGATTCTCCCCATGATAGATAGTTTATTTCACTAATATCTCTCTTCTTCAATATGCTTGTCAATTTTATAGTAACTGTGACCTGCAACCTTGCCAAGGTTTATGTTTACTGAATCAGTAAAAGAAGTTTGCCATACTGAAACACAGGGAAGAAAGAAATAACAACAATATGACTTTGGAGATGAAAAAATACTATATTGATATTCAGCTACAGCTTCTAAAAATGCTCACAGGATGTTTGGGAATTGCATTTCTAGATGTTATGGGCTTTGGGTCTTTCAACCATGTAATGAATATATTTTTTTCCTCCATTTATGTATTATTGGTAGAAATTGAGTGATGGACTTTTCCACTGATGCCCCTGTCCATGTTTATTTTCTCATTACTCCAGTCAGCATTGTTATCTGACAATACAAAACAAGTTACGTTTGGGTTGATATACAGAAGCAATCCCTCTTTCAAAGAATTTTCATCTGTCACCATCATCTCTACTAAGATGCAGAACCGGGAATGACAGAATGATTGGTTTTATCTACATTTTTGGTTTATTTTTCTTTGAATGGCAGTCCCAGAGAGCACAATTTTCAAGGTAAAATAATAAAACTATGATTATTTCAAATGGCAGGGTCTGATGGAGGATTATAAATTCTTGGCTAAAAGTGCCAAATACTTTAGACCAGTAGCTGGAAATTGTGTTCTGGAGATTGCTTGGAATCAGAATCTCTGCTTCTCAGAATCTCTTTCTTCATTTAAAAAAATGAACTGCTTCCTAAAAATGGCAGAAAGCCAAACAAAAAAAAAAAAAAAGGAAAAAAGAAAAAAACATAGCACCAAATAACAAGGTAAAAGCAAATTCAAGTAAAATTGACTGTATATTTTTCTTCACATTGGTTGCACTTGCCAATAGTACTTTTCAAAGGTATTCTTTGTTGTTTTCTAAAAGGAAAAAGGTTTTTTAAAGCCCATTTTAACTTCAGTTTTTCAAATGATACAAATTCAAACACAATTACATAAATCTAATAAGCTTAAAATAGATTTATTTTCAACTCCTACCTGCAGGCTCATTGCAAATTAAATTCTTGATATTTACAAAGAAGAGCTATATGGTAGATGCAAACAAAGTTGAGGTTCACCTGCTTAAATATGATAAACTCACCAATCAAAATACTAGCTTCTCAGGCTTGGGGGTTGAACTGAGCAGTGACAATAGGGGAATATTTAGGAAAAGATGGAAACGATGTCTCAAATACTTTGATCACCATTCTTCTTTGGCTGTCATTTATAGCAGAATAGTAAACAATATTTTCTTGTCTTTTTTTTTTTTTTTTTTTTTTAATTGAGATGGAGTCTCTCTCTGTCACCCAGGCTGGAGTGCAGTGGCATGATCTCGGATCACTGCAGGCTCCGCCTCCGGGGTTCACGCCATTCTCCCTCCTCAGCCTTCCGAGTAACTGGGACTACAGGTGCCCGCCACCATGCCTGGCTAATTTTTTGTATTTTCAGTAGAGATGGGGTTTCACCGTGTTAACCATGATGGTCTCGATCTCCTGACCTCGTGATCTGCCCACCTTGGCCTCCCAAAGTGCTGGGATTACAGGCGTGAGCCACCGCGCCCAGTCATAAACAATGTTTTCAAACCTAAATGAGAATATTGCTGTGCTGAACCATTTCATGTTAAAATTTAACAGTGGGTTATCTGACCATTTGCCTTCTAAATGGGTTTTTAGACTAAGAAAAGCCTAGAATGCTGAGGGCATTTAAAAATAACAATTCTTAATTACGAATTGCTTAGTTTCCATAACCCACAAAATCTGTTTCCATAACCCCAAAATCTGACTTAATGAAGTCAACCACATGTGTCACCTCATTCCTTGTTAGTCTATTATAGTAGAAAATACCCAGGGAGATTGGTGTGGCTGATTTAATACTAAATTATCTGATTTCAATGAAATTATTCTGGCAATCTTAATGAACATCAAATTGGAGACTCCACTGATCCCCCATCCTTTTTGCTTAATGCCAAAACGAAATATCTTAGGACTACAAGCAATGTTAATACTTACCAAAATTTACTCTCAAAATGGAGGGCTTCCCAGTTTCCTAATCACTTCTGAGCTGTGGATACAGCCAATCCAGATGGTCCAGGTTAAAACAAGTCTTGGATCAAGAGTATCTGAATTCATGAATTGGATTATTGTGATTTCAATAGATTCTGCTTTGCTTTGCTAGTAAAAGGCAAAACCTTATATTTCTTTTGGGAACAGTAGTATGATTCATCAAGCCATCAGTGGAGAGATGGATGTTGAAATTAATTATGAATGAATGATGTTTAGTAGGTGGTCTTTAACATATCACTAAGATAGAAAAATATTAAACAGATGAGCATTTTACAAAGCAATTCTAAATTCGATTGGCGTCATAAATATGTCTGCTTTTTGGGGTCTGAGATAAGAGGACCAAGAAACTTTTCCCATGAATTGCTATTTTTAACTAAGAATGCTTGATTGCTTATTTCATATTATACTTGGAGGGTAAGCAATAGAGAGGCAAGGAAACAAGTACAAAATCTGTGAGTAAAATAGATATGGCAAGAGAATAAACCAAAGCGAGGAGCATCTTTGAGTGATTTTATTCTACCTGAAGAAATTGAAACATTATGGAAAGATTTTCTGTATATTTTTTATCCTGTCTCAAAATATGTGTGTAGCTCAAAAACAATGATAGAAGGGTCTCCTGGCAATCGTTTTGATCACTTCAATGGGTCACTGAAACTTTTCAGAAAAAGTAACAATTTTTAAAGTTGTTCTGAATGTTATATTAACACATTAAAACTATAGTAATTTAAATTAAATAATTAAAAACTTGATATTTCTATTATTTATATATGTTAAAAGAAAACCAAGATGACAGAAATCAAAATCACATAGCTGCCAAATTTTGCCCGTACAATTAAGTAGCTCTAGAAACAACTCGCTTCTATCAACAATAAAACAATAGGTAGTTTTCTCTAAAAATAGGCCACTTGAACAGTTATATGTAGCTAACATTGCACATTGAGGGCTTTTAAAATTAATTTCTTTTTTTTAGTTTTTAATTTTTGTGTGTACATAGTAGGTGTGTATATAAGGTACAGGAGACACTTTGATACAGGCATGCAATGTATAATAATCACATCATGGTAAATGGGCTAAAGCATTTATCCTTTGTCTTAAAAACAATGACAGTCAAACTCTTTTAGTTATTTAAAAATGTATCAAAATAATTCTTCTGTAAATGACATTTATTCGTAAATTCTTTAAGAAAAGCTGTAAGTTTATCTATCATCCAGCATAAGATAAATGACAGCATGGAATGTGGCTTGTGACATATTGTCCTAATGTCCTTAAAAACATGTCAAAAGAAGAAACAAGTTAATGAAGAGCCAAGGGCTAAGGAATAAAATTTGGTGTTACTATCTGTATCTGTTAAAATCTGCAGAGACAACCACCCTTCTAAAGGTCTTCTTTCTAAAAACAATATATTATTTCAGTTATTTGTTTATTTTTTATTGACAAAAATTGCACATATTTATGGTGTAAAATGTGCTGTTTTGATATATGTAAACATTGTGGAATGGTTAAATCAAGCTATTCAAAATATGCATTACCTCATGTACTTATTTGTGGTTAGAACATTTAAAACTTGTTCTTTTAGCAATTTTCAAGTATACAATATATAAAAGCTTTCTTTTGTTAAGAGGTGTATTTTCCTACTAAATCAAGTCAGTAATGGAATTGAGACTAACTTCTCTGAGCCATCTCTGAAAAGACAAAATTGTGATTATAATTAATTATAATATGTGAGTTGACGTTTAAATGTTTCAGCTGCAATAAAACATGAGTTATTTTAACATAAATCAGTCAAGCAAAAATTTTGGATATAAAGCTTACCTCCAAACGTTAAAAAAAAAGCTTCCTAACGGCAAAGATTTTCTTCTGTTTTATTTACTAATGAATTCTAAGCTACTAGAACCATAAGTATATGGTAGGCACTTTAGCACTTAAATATTTGTTGAATGAGGAAATGAATGAATAAGTAACAAGCAATATTTGAGCACGTGATATGAATAAAATATTCAACAATTCTTCAAACAATTTATATGGATTATCTTCTTTGCTATACTACTGTATATGGTATTTATAATATTATCCTCATTTACATGTGAGTAAACTGAGGCACAGAATGATTAAGTAATTCACCTGAGGTCATTATCTTTTAAATAGTGTTGCCAAGTACTCAGTTGCCTGACTTCAAAATCCACTCTCTTAACCACTCCCCATTCCAAGAATGCAGGGCTTATGCTGTTTCCCTGTACCTAACACTGAGCTTTTTAGTATAGCGAAATGTAAATCAAAGTTAACCGTTAAACACACTCTCTAGATATATGTCAAAGTTCAATGATAAATGTGTTTAAATGCATCTGCCATTAATGATATGATTTTTTTTGCATACATCTGTAGCAATCAGAATTGATAAGATCTAATATTCAATGCTGACAGGCATGTGAATTTTTTGACATATTTTTACAAATCAGCATTGAGGCTTATATAATTATTATTGGTTGATCTAGTTTCTCAGTTTTCTATAATGTAAAAAGAATTTGAGACCTAAAATATTCATATTTGCAGTACTACAAAAAGAGCTACAATCATCATTCCAGAAAACCCTTGAAAATTCTAAGTGTCGATTTAGCTTTTTATTTGTCACTTCTGTAAAAGTCTAGGTTACATTACAAAATTTAAGTTTTAGAAGGAGAAAACACAATAAAGTAACAGGAATGCCAGTATTTCACAGTGGGTCTCAGGAAACCTGATTCATGTTTTGACGACTTTCATTCCCTGTTCTAGCCAAGCTCCCATTCCACCTGCACCTTGATGCCGAGTCAACTGGATGCCGACCAGCCTAATCCTCCTCTTGAACTAGAAAGGGTTCAGCGTATGATTAAACAGGGCAAATTTTCTAATAATGTTTAGCTGTTTCTCATCTAAGTTAAAAATGTCAAAGATGCCTTGGGTACCATTTAAACATTAAGCCATACACAGCCACTACCAATACAGATGAGATAGGGTGAGTTTCTACTCTCTCAACTGCCCTAATAGCTTTGGTTTGCAGTGTCGTGGTGTGAATGTGTACTTGGTTGAGATTCACTCCAGCCTTACTTTTCATTTCCATCACTCGCTTCTCCCTCATAACTTTCAATGTGCAGGGAAAGGGATTGTGCTCTTCCATTTCAGTAGTTTTATTATGTTTTACTTAAATCAAGATAATTTTCAAGTTCCAAAAATATTCAGATTAGGGTAGAGTTGTTAGTTTAAAAGAAATCACCTGAAATTAACCAGAGTTATCAATTTCGAGAAATAAGTCGTGAACCATGAATGAAGCGGAAGGACCCGAAAGAAATCAAGGGTGGTTTACCAGTCCAAGTTTAGAATACTACGGTCACCGTTTAAGAAGGAAGGAAGAGAAAGGTTTGGAATTACATATTAAAGTTTGCGTAATGAGGCAGGCAGAAAGGACTTGGGGACCTTGAGCACCCAGAGAAGTTGACCATTTCACTTCTCTGCCAGAACTTGATGAGAAGGACAATCTGCCACACTGCTGAATCATACTTTCATTTTCAGTTTTTGCTTTTGTGTTTTTGTTGTTTTTTGAAATGATAGCTCCTCTGGTAAAGCCTTCTAATTGTTGCTGAATATTCATTATCTTCTTCTTATATAGTAACAGACACTTCATTTTTTAGCTGGATATATTCCTACCTGTAATAAAGACCCTATTTCATTTTTTCCCATGCAAATGGTTTGACCATGAACATTCTCTTCTCTCTTTTACCTTCCTGCTGTTTAGAACACAGATGTGCACAAACACCCAGCTGATTGTTGGCAAATAAGCAAAATCAGTTCAATGGAAGAAAGAGATCATTTTTAACAAATAGTGCTGAAACAATTGTCATCGACTTCCAAAAAAAGTGAACCTTGACCTAAAGCCCACGCTTTACACAAAAATTAACTCAAAATAGATATAAAATGTAAAACTATAAAGCTTTTTGAACAACATAGAGGAGAAAATCTTCATGACCTAGGGTTAGCAAAAAATTCTTAGACATCACATCAAGTCATGACCCACAAGAGAAAAAAAATATTAAACTTCATCAAAATTAAATACTTTTGCTCTGGGAAAGACTATGCTAAAAAATGTAAACACAAGCCACTGATTTAGAGAGAACATTCGCAAATCACATATCAGGCATAACACTCATATCCAGAATATTTAAAGAACTCTCTACACCCAACAGCAAGAAAACAAGTAATACAATTAAAAAATGAGCAAAGTGTTTCACAGATATATTATCAAAGACAGTATTCCAGGGACAAATAAACATAGTAAAAGATGTTCAATGACATTAGCCCTTAAGAAATGCAAATTAAAGCCACTTTAAGACACCATATATATCTATTAATATGGTTAAAATATTTTAAATATATGTCAAATGCTGATGAGGTTGTGAAGAAACTGGATCTCTCTTACAGAAAATAATGTATAAACCTTAATTTGGGAGTCTGATATTGTTTGGCTGTGTCCCCACCCAAATCTCATCTTGAAGCTCCCATAATTACCACATGATGTGGGAGGGACCTGGTGGGAGGTGACTGAATCACGGGGGCAGGTCTTTCCCATGCTGTTCTCATGATAGTGGCTAGGTCTCACGAGATCTGATACAGCCAATCAATAAATTAGTCATTGTGAAATTAAACATATACTTATGATATGACCCAGCACTTGCACTTTTGGTTATCCTAGAGAAATGAAACGTGTGTGTGTGTGTGTGCGTGTGTGTGTATGTACATGAATATTCATATAAGTTTTATTTACAATAGCCAATAACTGGAAATTATCCAAATACCTTGTAAGATGGTTAAACAAACTGTAGTACATCTAGACAATGGAATATGATTCAGCAATAGAAAGGAATGAACTATTGATACATGCAGTGATTTCATTCAATCTTAAGGACATTATGCTTAGGGGGGAAAAAACCCCAGTCTCAAAAGATTACATACCATACGGTTTCATTAATAGAACATTCTTGAAATAGCAAAATTATAGAGATGGTGAACATCTTAGTGGTTGCCAGGGGTTAGAAAAGAGAACGTAGGGTGACTATACAGGGTTAGCATGAGGTAAGCATTTTGTAGTAATGGAACAATTCTGTATTTTCATTATAATGATAGTTATGCATACAAATCTATTTACATAATAATTATTATATAATTATTTACAAAACCATATAAAAGTAAATGCATGCAAAAAATAAAGAAACCAGAATACTGTTTGTAGTCTGCATAATTGTACTGTTCTAATTAATTTCCTGGATTTCATAGTGCTTTTTATTTCAATAAGATGTCACTGTTGAGTGGAGTTGGATGATAGGTATATAAGACCTGTCTATACTATTTTTGCAACCTTTTGTGAGTCTGAGTCTACAATTATTTCAAAATAAAAAAGTTTAAATGAAACGTTGTTGGTTATGAAGTTATGAAAAGGAGCTAGAAAGAGTTAAATGAACAATTACATACATTTCATGAGTAAACAAATATTTAGAATATTATGTATTCAATTGTATGCAGGAAATATTGTTAACAAAATAAGAAATTTATTTCAAAGGCAATACAAAAACAAAGATAAAAATAAACAAAAAAGCAAAATCCAGATATCATGGTTAGAGCTGCTTGCCTGAACTAGAAGGTGAAAGCTGTCCTTAAATAATAGCAGATTGGCAAGAGAGAAATCATTGTGCGGCTACCCTACGAGCTCTGGAGGGCTTATGTTTACAAATGGTTTTATTTATAGACATCTTATTTATGCCATTTTATTTTATATTTTTATATCTCACAAACAAACCTAATATATTTACTCATATTATAACAAGTATATAACTATATTTGTTGATATATAAGAACAAAATAATCAAATATAATTGTATTTGATATAATAGTATATAAATATGTATATATAATATAATATAATATTAACACATAATCAAATATAATTAGCATTTATTGTCCAGGCTACATTGACTCAAATAACCAAAAGTAGAATCCAAATTTACCGCTTTGCTTATTTGTTTACTGGGATTCCACCTGATGTGCTTTGCATCTACTCATAATGTCAGCAGCCTTTATCTCATCTGAACATGTGAAAATAACACTGTTGAAACTTTTATGGCATTGAAAATTATACTGAATGTAATCACTATGTTTTCTTCCCACTTTCTTTAACATGAGAGTGCAATATGAGATGACACTATCTAATTTCAAGAGCTCATGAATTCTAACCCATACGATGAAAACCCAATTCCTCTTGAGGCTGAGTAACTATCTGGCTCTAGACTAAGACAATGTTTTTGATAGCTAAGTGACTTATATTTGATATTGTACCCAGATTCCAGGGCATCATCTTTCATATATTTAAGGTTACATATTTAATATTTTGTAACTTGATAATTGGCACCCTACTTTTATTTTATTGGAGTATAAGTTAGACAACTGATGTCATTCAAAAGAATATAATAACAATAGGATGTTATATCGGATGAATTTCTTGGTGCCCACTTTTTGGTACAAACTGTCTGACCTCACTGGGTTCTGCTGGTCCCTGGATAGCTGCCCAGTAGCAGCCTCCCTCTTTGGTATTCTCAGGATTGTCTTCATTCATGGTCAATGTCCCTGTTCTTCTGTTCTGATCATTTTACACTGAGTATCCTTCAAATTAGAATTAGATATGACCCTGTATTAGTCCATTTTCATGCTGCCAATAAAGACATACCTGAGATTGAGCAATTTACAAAAGAAAGAGGTTTACTTGGACTTACAGTTCCATGTTGCTGGAGAGGCCTCACAATAATGATGGAAGGCAAAGAGGAGCAAGTCACATCTTACATGGATGACGGCAGGCAAAAAGAGAGAGCTTGTGCAGAGAAACTCCTGTTTTTAATACCCTCAGCTCTCATAAGACCTAGCCACTATCAGGAGAATAGCATGGGAAAGACCTGCCCCCATGATTCAGTCATCTCCCACCGGGTCCCTCCCACAACATGTGGGAATTATGGGAGCTTCAAGATGAGATTTGGGTGGGGACACAGAGCCAAACAATATCAGACTCCCAAATTAAGGTTTATACATTATTTTCCTAAATAACTTTTAAGTGTATGTCACATAGTTCAGAGTACAGGACATTATACTTCACTCCTATTTTTAGTTTAATTCTCAATGTATTTTTTGACCTAATAGAGAATTTTCACTGGAAAGCCTAAAAATCACAGAAGATGTAAGCCATTCCAATTCGTGGATTAAGTTGATATCTTCACAGATATCAGTGATAATCTGACAGGACAGTTTGATCATCTCAATTAAATATTGGTTTCTTTATCTGCCATAACAGAATATAGCTTCCTTGCAGTCATCTTTCTCTATTTTGACCTATTTTATTTATGACCAAATAGCAGAAGATCATAGAAATTTCTAGAAAGATCAAAGAGAAATAATTTAATTTGTTCCATTTTCTAGTTAGCACCTTTAATGATACCATGTCAGTATTCTTTAATTAATGCATAAAAATTTTAATACTTAGGCCAGTAAGTATTAAGTATTACAACTAACCAGTAAGAATTACTTGGGAAATTATGACTCCTATCCAGCAGATATGTTCTTGTTCTTTTCATGTTTATTTTCTGAGTACAGAAAATAAGTCCAACAGTGCCATCACTCACACTCATTGAACTTTTTCTGAGTGAATAAATAAATGTGTGCATGAAGAAAATGAATGGTGGAGGCTGACGGTTGCTCTCTGTCACCAAACTAGCTATAATCCCAGCATGTATTGTTCAAAATAGTAAACTATTATTGTGGCACTGGGTTTGGCCAGGATTGGATAAATATTTGCAAGAGAAAATTGGGTTTCAGGAGATGAAAAGGCTAGCCATAGAGAGAAAAATTATAAATCTACAGATTGCTAGAAGAGAAAAGCTTGAGTTGGGCTGTGTTTAAACATAAAGGAGAGAATCAAAACAAATATATGGATATTTGGAAAGTATATATTTGTATTGAGTAAATAATTAAACATAGAAAACTCTTCAGTGTGAAAATAAGTTGTTCTTTGTACCATTTTCTTGTTGTTATTAATATCTTTGTCTCTCCATTTTCCCAGTCTGATTCTTATGAAATTTCTAATCATCATGATACGGAAAGCAAGTGCTCTATATATACTGTCCCGTGATCTTTGCCCCTGACCTGTTCAGGGCTCTCACAATTCATGAATATTTTATGCAGGAGTATTGAGAGCTTGGCCATCATACTCTGCTAATTGTAAAAAGAACTTCCAACCAAACTATTTTCAAATTTAAGATTAGGACCCAATTAAATCCTGCCTTTTGCCACTGAATAATCCATACTTCATTTTCATGTAGATGGCAAACTTTAATGTTGTGTGATATGATGCTACTTCTAGCAATAAGACAACATATTTGACTGTTTTCCAAACGTATCTAAGGTTTTACAAGAATTGCATTTGCCTGTCTTATACAAAAAGTTGTGGATGATTTTTCTTTTTGAGGGGAAAGAAGATTAAATACATAATTCAATGTCTTATGTATATAGAGCTTTTTTTGATTCTTTCTTAAAAATAATTAAAGCGTTTAGCACAATTCCTATATGGTGCTTTAAAGGTGAGAGTCAGTTAGATAGTCGATGATCTGACTAATCCCTCTATATATTCCAGCAATATTCAACTAAAGCCAATTTATCCTGGTTTTCCAAGTTTCAGACACATAAGTCTAAGAAAGAACACTATCAAAGCACCCATAAACTCAGACATAGTAATAAACTTCATGTGCCAATTGGTTTAGAAATTCTCTGTTGATTTTATTCACACAACTATTAATTTTAGGAATAACTAAATGGTAACCAGCTAGTAAATCATACTAACGTGTTAAGAGTACGTTAGCTGGGAGAGGATTCAAGTAGTTTTTTTTGCTGTAGAGGAAAAATATCAGCTTTAGAGTTGCCAATTGTTGTTTCATATTCTCCAGAATACAACATTTTTAGCAGAATTTTGAGAGGAAGTTGCACCTTATCTTTGAGGAAGAGGGGAATGGCATTCATAGATGTTTAAAAATTTTTCTAATGTAAAGGCCTGTTCCCCAATCTGAAAGGGAATAATTAGAGGCAATGAGAAGAAAAATATTGGTGACTAATAATGAAAAGTTTATCTTCTTTCAGATGAATTTGAATTTTGAGATGGTTTACTTTTAGAGAAATAAAGACAACAAAGTTGCATAAAGCAACAGAAGAAAGCTTTTGTTTCTTGCTTAGGAACCTCATAAGGGTGAGGGTCTCAACTTCTGTCAGGCGAGTCTGAGGCGGTCGGTCACTCCTATGTGGTGGGTGAACTGGTCTCTTGAAATGACAGTAGCCTGGGGGTTGGGAGCACCTCCATTCAGCAGAAGAATCTGGAGGTATGACTGGGAGTATACATTTTTTTTTTTCTCAGTTTAATTAACTTCGTTTTTAACCTTTCTATTGTCCCCAAGATTTTGATGAATTTTTGTTAAAATTCATAGCCAGGTCTGAGAATCTCTTTGGACAACTGAGAGAAAAGTTTATGTTCTCCTTTAGGATGAAATAGTGTAGGAGACCGGGAGTATTTAAACTAACTTGACAGTAGAATAGAGGACAATCAGAGAAGAAAGAAGGGACTAAGTGACCATTAGGCTGCATAAAACACAAATGCATTTGCTGGAGTTTTTCTAAAATTGGAATTGGCAAAGACTTGGCTTCCTGTGACCAAACATGCTAGGCAATTTAGGGATTATAAGAATAATCCTTTAAGCCTGGAGAAGTTGCAGATGAGTTATAGAGAAATATCTGGTTAAACAGACAAATAAAAAATTGAGCTGAACAGTTTCTGGTAAAGGCCATTAAATAAGGAAAGAGTGAGCGTATAGTTAGTTGGAGCTTAAAAAAATCACTATTTATTCAGCTACATTTTTTGAAAAATAATCATGTTGAGTTTTGGTATACTGATTTATGTAAAAAATACATTTAATCGCAAATGTTATTATTTTTGAGACACAGGTACATGGAGCACAATCAGTATGCATTCTAAGATTAATTGATTCAAAGATTCAGTTTGAAGATGATGAGACTAAAGAATACCCCACAGGGCTTAAGGTTTTAAGACACTAAGCCTGTGCTGATAAAAACAAAGCTAAGTGATTAATCAATCTAATAAATTAGATTAATGCAGCCAGTCAACCTGGATAACATGAGGGAAATATTCTTGTTTTCTTCAACAGCAAGTATTTTTGCCTGTAATTGTTCTTAATCATTCAAACAATTGAATTAACTTTTTTACTCTGCTTGCATGAGTGACTTTTCTTGACTTATTTAGTTTGCTTTCTGTGAGTTAAGTATTTCATTTCTGAAGGTTTTCTATCATATGCCCTGCCTTTGATGGTGATCATCCAAAAGTTGTCCTTGTGGTGTGATTTTTCCCCATAAAATATGTATCATTTCACTTATCTGATTTTTCCCTTTCTTCATTTTATTAGTATAAGTTCAGTGATAGCCACCCATATTGTGACCTTGATTTCCCTGTTTAAATCTTACTTTATCTCCTCCATAAAATTTTCATTTACTTTGTCTGTACATTTATCTTAATTAGCCTTTAGTTCTTTCAATTAAGTATATTTCTATCAATGTTTGCTATGACCAGGACAAGTGGTGGATAACAGTGCTATTTTAAGTAAGTATGAGTCAGATAACAGCAGCCCCAGGGAAGCTATGTCTTTTTCTCCTCCTTGAAAGCCTAAGGACCAAGAGAAGGACAAGTGAGGTTATTAGAATGAGAATTATACCTTTGTATTAGAGACAGAGTTTACAGTTGTCCTGTGAGTTCATTTGAGTAGCCCTCAAGGAAGTCATTTCTTGCTGTGATGATAATGTCAAGCACTTATAGATCATTAAATGCAAATCAGATATTTACAGAAAAAAAATCTCTTTGAATTTTGGTGAAATATAACACTTGTTTTGAGGAGATTAGAAGGTAGACATGACAATTCAATCATGTGGGAATTTAAGAAACAAAAAAACTGCTGCTCTATTTGAGACAATATATTAGACTGGGGAAAAATAACCCAACATCTAGGAGTATTTGATTTTCTTATTTCTCTTCTTTTCCATGGGAATGGAAAGTAATATTAAGAAAATGTAGAAATCCAATCTGCATTTTTTGTTTTTGTTTTTTTAAATATGGCCAAAAAGTTCATGTGAGATATATTTCCCCCAAAATGGAAAGAATATGTAATTTATAGAGGAAAAGCCATTTCTGATGGTAAGGATAAATATGTTCAGACATCAACATTTGTAACATTTCTCTTAATCTATATAATTTTGCTGAGATCCTATTTTATTTTTCTCTGCAACGTATATGATTTTTTGACCCATCTCTACTTTATAAGATCCTTGAAGAAACATTGTTGACTTTATTACTATAAATCATGATTCTATTACTTTATAAATCTTTTCTTTCAGACAAAATGAAACTATAGTTCAATATATCCAGCTAACTCCTATTGTTTGTTAACAGGTAAGTACAAATAATAGAAGAAAACAAAAGAAAATTAATATATAGGTTTAGCAGAAACAATTTGTTTTGAATGACAAACTAAGGCTACAGAATTTTTTTAAGTAAACTCATCATCAGAGTTTAAAGTTGCAGGACATGTTAAAAAAGATATTGCCCAGTCTCTTTATTTTGCCAGTCTAGAAATTGATGCTCAGAGATCTTAAAAATACTTGCCTCAAGCTGTGAGATAAGAGTATTATCAGCTGCAGGGTCTTTCCCTGACCTGAGGCTTAGCTGGAGAAGGATGAAGAAGACGGAGATAGAATTTATTGTATCTTAAACCTACACCTAAACCTCTGGTGATAGATTGAGGGAGATGGCATCATCTCCAGGTTCTACATGGAGAGTAGAATCAAGGGTCTTCCTTTTCCTTCAGTTACTTAATTGTTACATCTCCGTGTCTAAGCCAAAGCGAAGTGTGTGTGATAAGTAAACCTAAACTCTCATATCTGACTTTTAATCACTGTGTATTCTGCTTGAGGGCTAGGAAAATAGTAGGCTGTTTTATCATTTTTCCCCTGCCTTTCACATACACCTTAGCTTTCTCTTCTCTTTGATCAACAGGCTTTGTGACTTTTGGTCCCAGCCAACAATTTCATTACTGGAAAACTGTGTGTTAATACAATAAAAGGGATAGGAAGAAAACAAGGCCATTGAGAAAAAGAGGGCCATTGTCTCACACTGCAATATCCTATTTTGAATGCCCACAACAAAATATTACTTTACTTCTAACCCTAAATATTCTTGGGGAAACCTAATGAAGCCCCAGAAAGATGGATGCCTTAGGTGAAGGTCAAAGAAAAATGTCGTAAAGAAGCATATTAATAATTTTCAAAATAGAATTATGATCACATTTATTTTCTACAAAAACAAATAACCCAGAAAGAAATCACTAGGGAGATGTCTAGATTGAATGCAAAATTTCCTGTAGTTCCTAAATTGCGACGATAATCCTGTAGAATCTCTAAATACCATCTATCAGAAGTTACAGTATCCCCACTGAGGATATATTTGAACAGAAATTATATTGCAAGTGAACTATGCCTATCAGACATCAGAAAAAAAAGATATTCAAATAGAATTGAAACAGAGGTTAGGTATCCGGGGAGTTTGAGGGGCCACTTTCTACCTCGTAAGTTGCATACCCTCGTGCACACAGCTGAAACTTAATAAATGAATCAGTCACCCTGCGGGGACTTGAATGATTCTTCCCAGTTCTGTCATTCCGTGATCCTAGCCTTTTTTAGGACACTTATGGTGGAGATCAATTGCAAGGGAAAGTTCACTCAAAAAAAAAAAAAAAAAAAAAAAAAAAAAAAAATTCAAAGGCTAGCAACAACTCAAAGAGGTCATAGTCTTATATTTAGCCCTTCTTTGCCTTTTAGTACCTGTAAGTCATTAAAGCCATTTTAAGGCTTTTTAGGTATGCTTTAATTATTTTCTTATGCTGTGTACTTTTCACTGTAGAGAGCAAAATTTATTTACCTGATCTGTGGACTGACACAATCCAAATGAACTTTTTGAAGAATAAGGAAATCTTGATACGTGAGGATGGCTCAACCTGTAGGGGTTTATCCTCTGTTAGTGTTTAGATCTCCTTATCCCCTCAGGATGCCATCTCCTATAATTGTTTTTCAAATAGCTCTAGTGATTTTAACAACCTGGCCTGTTAGTTTTGTTTTCCTTGTTATTTTTAAATGCTTCTAATCTTTCATGAAGAGATGCTTTCTGACATTTGCTTTGATTTTTTTTCATTTAATTTTCATTTATGCCCTTGTTCCATTATTTCTAAGAGTTGGGAAATGGAAACTTTGGATATAATCAAGGCTATGAAAGAGTGTATGCACTTCAGTTGAAACCTCTTACCATTTTGTCCTGTGTCTAGTTTTAGTGTGAGAATATAAAGGAAAGTTAATGTTTAATCAGGGTTTTAATTTTTGCTGCTTTAAAATTAACTTTTAATAGCCTAGAAATAGTGGCTATAATTCTAATGCCACCTGGGTAAGAAAACTCATATCCATGTATAAGTTTTCAATATGAAGTGATATTGGAAACTCATAACAAAAATATTGCTTAGACTCTGAACCTTCCCATGATAGAAATTAAAATAAATTAGACATTTTCACTTTTTAAAATTAGGTAATTATATAACATCGATCATTGGTTTAATGATGTTTACTGACCTCATGATGTGTCTATTCACCAGGATTTCAGCTGTAATTTAGTTAGCTTTGAATCAGGAACATTTTGTGCTATAATTCCTTTTATGTACCTAAATTTAAAAAAAACAATGATTTAGTCATTTTAACCTATATAAATAAAAGATAATATAACACAGATGATCTGGAAACCTCAAAGAAATAGAACTACACATTCGTGAAAGCATCTTAATGTGTATTTTATGAAGACTTAAAAGTATAAGACCAGCTCTTCTTAAATCTTGCTAATAAGTTTTTCCTCAACTGGTATTAAAAGAGCATGCCTTTTTAGATTTAAAAATCTAAGAGGTATAAAACTTTGAACCAGGATTTTTAAAATTAATTCAACAAATATTTATTGAGTATGTACTATAGGCTAGTTTCTGCTTTGGTCATTAGAGATATAGCAAGAAAACCAAAGCAGGAATCCATCTGGAAATGAGAGCTCAGTTTTGGTTTCCTATATGAAGACCATGCCATGTCCCCAGGACAGAAATGTCAAGGAAACAAAAGAGGAAGTTCCCTGCTTTATTTCTAGATCTGTTCATAGAGTAACTTTTTCTAATCCATTGGGTTTCTTTTTTAAGATTTTTTTAAAAATGTAAATGAGTAGAGATACAGAAAAATATACAAAACAAACCTACAACTTAATGAATCCTCATTATACCATTTGTGTAAAGAAATAGATTTATGCCCAGAACCCTCAAAGGCTCTCTATGTGCTTCATACCATCAGAGTAACATCCCTCACCACAAAAGTAACCACTTTCTTTCCTTGTATAGTAGTCACTTTTTTTTGCATTTCCTTAGAGTTTTATTATCTAACTGTTCTAGTGACTAGAACAGAGCCCTGCAAATAGCACACATTTACTACGTTTGTTAACAAATTAAGTCATTGATGTTGCATTCTCAAGTGTGCGTTGTTAGACACTATGTTTAGTCTTGTTCCTGTCTAGTTTTATAATTGTTTTATGTTTTGATGAATTTGGGGTGTGTCTCTTAAGTCACTATTACTCTATAGTTTCTCCTTCCATCCTTTACTTTTCATTGCAATTTATTCATTGAAAAACTAGGTCCATTTAGCCTGTATTTTAATATTCTTCTATCCTCTGTATTTCCCACAATTTGGCAGCTGGAACAGAGGTTTGATTAGACTCAGGCTTCATCCCCCTGGCAACACTACAAGTTGTGTCGTGTTCTTTTATTAGAAGGTACATGCGGTTTGGTTGTCTTTTGTGTGATATAAGCAGCTGTGGATGCTTTGACTGAATCCATTAATTTGATAGGAGTTGTAAAATGGTGATATTCTGTTGTCACTTATTTTTCATTTACTTGCCAAAATAAATCTATAAATAGAGGCCCTTCCCCAACTATTATTTGGTATTCCATAATATTGGTAAGGGAGGATAAATGTTTTATGATTTCCTTATATTTCCTGCTTCTTACAATAGTAAATTTTTCACCCATCACCTTCTGAAAGTAGCTAATTGGTTCTTTTTTCTTTCTTGTAACATTATGAACTCATAGATTTAAACATGTTTGATGAGTTTCAATCCATGGTTGTTATTATCCTTATTGGAATTAAAAGTGTCCCATATTTGGCCAGTGGAAGACTCACTCCTGTGTCTAGATGTTGGTGCTAGCTGGCAGCTGGGGTGATAAGAGTGACTGAGTCATGTGTCTTTCATCATCCGTTATGTTAATCCAGGCTTCATCACAGTGGTTGCAGGGTTCCAAAAAGCAGTAAGCGATGGCGAACCTCATTGTGCAGGTATTTATTAAGTTTCTGCCTGAATCACATTTGCTTATATCAATGTTAGCCAAAGCAAGTTGCATAGCCAAGCACATGCTCAGTGTGGGAGAAAAATACTTCACAGTGGGATATGGAGACACGACTTATTGGGCCAGTTTTGCAATCTACCATATGATCTAATTTTCTGTCACTAATATCTTACTCTTTTTGCCTAGACTCCTAAAGCATTTTTTAAAAATTTCAGCTTTTATTTTAGATACAGGGGGTACATATGTAGGATTGTTTCAGAAGTATATTGAACCCGGGTAGTAAGCATAGTACCCAACAGATAGTTTTTCAACTCACAACCTCCTTCTTTACTCCCCAATCTAATGGTCCACAGTATCTATTATTCCCATGTCTAAAGCATTTTTTGTCTTTTCCGTAAAATCTAGTCATTTTACTAGATTATGTGTCTGGGCCAATATTTCTGGTATGTACAGAATATGTATTTTGAAATCTTCCTTTAATCTTTTTTTAAATTTCTTGAAAGTTTTCTTGAATTATAATTTTTAGTATTTTCTTCTCTTGTTTTGATATTTCTTCTGGTACTCGTATTATCCATAGGTTAAATCTTTTTTTAAGTCTACCTTCAGTACATGTTGCTTTTCCTTGAATCATTTTAATCATTTTATTTCATTATGATGTTTAAGATTTTGTTGCTTTTCAGTTTTCTCTGGAGTGATCTGTTGGGTTCATTTGCTCTTACATTCTTTGTAATTTCTTCTTAATTTCTGTATTTTTTCTTTATTTGTAATTTTTTGAATTTCGGTTACTTTACTTTGGAGTTTTCTAATTTTGATTTATATTGCTTTTCTATTTGTATCTTTTTAATGTCTTTTAGCTCATTTTGAAAATTGGATTATTTTTCACATTTGTATTGCGGGTTCCTTATTTTCTTTGTTCTTATAACATTGCATAAATTTGACTTTAAATTGCTCATTTTTGTTGCTCATTTGTTTTGTGAAAAAGTAGTTTTCCTGAACTTTTACAGAAAGATGTCATTCAGAATAACGTTCTAAGATTTCCTGCCTCTCAGATTTTTCTCTTCTCTATTTTTATCTGAACCTTCTCTTCCTTCATCTCTATCATCCCTACTTTGCTTCATTTTAACAGTATTTTCAGAGGCCTACTCCAGTGTGCAGCCCTGAGTAGGAAGGGAGCCCAGGCTGGTCAGTTTTGAGAATTCACAGGATCTGGATTGTTTCAGGTTTCATCTTCTATAGGGAGCCCTTTGCATATCAGCTATTAGGCTTGTCTAAACCCCTCCTAGTTCAATCTGCTGTTCTTTTTGGACTGGTGTGCTTTCCAGTGCAGGTTGTTGGCTGTTAGGAGATAACTCAGTTCTTAGATTCTTCACACACTTTTGCTTTCTTCTGCTCTGTCCCATACAGGTGCTAACACAACACACATGTGGTTGTTAGTGCTTTTTTTTTTTCCTTTCCCACTTGTACTTTGGAGTTCATGGAGTATATCTTGTCATTTAGTTAATTGTAAATTTTGTACATTGGTTTTTGGGTTTTGCTATGTGATTACTTGACTGTTTTACAAAGGGTTTTGGGGAGATTCATAAACCATGCAGCACGGCTGCCGTGCTCTCCAGATACCCTTACATCCCTAATCTTTTGATTTTCCCAACTTCTTCATTCCCTCCCCTATCCTAAGCTCAAAGTAATCTACAGCTGATATTTTCCTTCTCGAAGTTAATTCTTCAGCCCAGCATCACGAACTGTCCTTTTGAGGTCATATTCTACTGTCTAAGATACTTTTTAAAATAACGATGAGTATATTGCTTATGGGTGAATTAATTACAGATTATTTCCTCCCACTAGCCGAAAATATTAAATACTAAATGTCCAATAAAAGTTACTTTCGATGATTATTGTGGCTGTGCATGTCCTTCTGGCAACCTTGCATGTGTGTTACAAAAGAGGATAAAACTTGGTCTGGATAGAAGCATCTCAGGAAATTGTTGACACTATATTTACCAGATGGAGAAAATAGAAAGTAAGGCATTGACTTCTCTAACCTAATTATAAAGTATGCATTATGATTAAAGAACATATAGGGAAGAAAAAAAAAATCCTCTCCCAGTGAA
This sequence comes from Chlorocebus sabaeus, assembly GCF_047675955.1. NCBI lineage: Eukaryota > Metazoa > Chordata > Mammalia > Primates > Cercopithecidae > Chlorocebus > Chlorocebus sabaeus. Next base: position 99,539,248 of record NC_132924.1, on the reverse strand, counting down.
ACATTTCACAATGTTGTCTTAAAGTCTCATTCTAATACAACAGGAAAACCAAATGTGTAAAACATGATAGGGAAATAGAATAACTTTATCAGGTTTAGGGACACAGATTGGTTTTTTGTAGTGAACTTTGCTCTTTTTCCCTTTCATAGTGGTGAGTTTGCAACTTTACAAAAGGGATGTAAAGTTTTTGTCTTATCCTTCTTGGGATCAGTGGTAATTATGCATAATAAGAAGCCAGGATTAGGCACATTGTCTGTAACAGTAAAGGAAAGAGAAGTGAATTCATACTAGGTGCCTGACTCTCATGATTGCCATGAACTTACCAACTGAACTTACTGAAATATAAGCAATTTCTAAGAGAATAATCAGCATGTTTTCTTTAATGCAAGAACTAAATTACCGAAGTCATGTTTATTCATTTACAAGTAAGTGACACATTTCTATACTCACCAGGAGAAAGTGGTCCATGCTGAATTCAAATTAAGAACTGCACACCTCATGTTTATAGATATTTTCTAATTACAAAAATTGCTGGGAACCAGTCTTTGATCTAAAACCTGTCAGGCTGCATTGAATTGCAATATTATTTGCCTCCCTTATTCCAAAATGACAAGTTTTTATACTCTTTATAATGTGATCTGAAGTACCTGATCAAACAAAATATTATTTGACCAGCAGACACAAAAATAGTGCAGCAATACTCTAGTCTCGTACTGAAAATAATCTTAAAATGCCTTTCATCTGACCAAGTTGCTTTAGATATACCTCCATTTCGAATGATTGTTCTTGCTAACATTAGTTTTGTGTGTGTGTGTGTGTATGTGTAATAATATATTGATGAGATAGACGAGAAGTCACAGTGTTGTGACAAATAACTATCCCTTTTCCTCATACTCTTTCCCTCATACTGTTGGTTTTGCGAGATACATACATACATACACACACACACACACACACACACTCTCATATATATATATACACACACACACACACACACACACATATATATATATATATATATATATTTTTTTTTTTTTGAGACAGTCTCACTCTGTTACCCAGCCTAGAGTTCAGTGGCATTATCTCAGTTCACTGCAACCTATACTTCCCAGGTTCCAGTGATTCTCCTGCCTCAGCCTCCCAGATAGCTGGGATTACGGGTGTGTGCCACCATGCCCTACTCATTTTTATATTTTTAGTAAAGATGGGGTTTCAACATATTGACCTGGCCGGTCTTGAAATCCTGACCTCAAGTGATCCGCCCACCTCAGCCTCCCAAAATGCTGGGAATACAGATGTGAGCCACCGCACCCCAGATAGGTATTTATGAACACAATTACCACTCCCTGTAGTGGCAACAAGGGCCTGGGATTTATTCACAGTGGATGGAACTGCAGATTATAGAAAAATCTCATTTTGCATGATAGAAAGAAAGGTTCATGACTCATTGTAATGTCAAAATGCACTGGCCAGAAAACAAGGCAAAAAGGCTTCAATATAAGTCAGAATACACTTACTTATCCACATGAGTACAGTTTATGTGTTCCTACTAATTTGTACCCTTCTTATGTATACTTAACTTCCTGTGCAACTAATTTACTAATTTCTACTGTTGGCTCTGCTCTTCTGAGGTGGTAGATATTTTCATAGAGCCACTCAATTCTCACTGGTGACTACTCTCTAACTTTCATTAAAGAAAAATAGTAGGTTAAATATCTGTATAGTATCTAAGGACAAGGATGCCTATGTAAGATGTTGCTAAGGACTTAACATTTTTAGCTTTGTATCTTGGATTAGTGTCCAAAGTTACACTGAGGAGAGGCTTGTAGTGATTTGAAAAATGGATTTCCTAGCATGTGAAACCCTCAAGATAAAGTTTATCTTGAGTTTTGATGTGTTGTTGTTACCGATGTAATATTCTATCATGACAATAAACATACTAATCATAAATGTAAATAAACTAATCACTGAATTCATTTTCCTCAAATTATATTTTATCTTACCTAAAATAGCCTAGTTAGCATGTTCAAAATTATAAACTCCTCTTCCAAGTACTCTGGGAACGTGTTCACAAGAATACCTTCAAACTTTCTTAATTTATTCCTCTATTTCACCACTGCCCTCTGAAGTCATCCAAGGCCTCTTGTCAATCAAATGGAGTGCCCTCATTTCATCTTTTCAAAAATTAGTTCACACTATTGATAATTCCCCTCTTTTTATGCTTTTTTTTTTTTTTTTTTTCCAAAAAGTACTTGAGTATCCTTTCTGTGGTAGACATGATTTTGGGTATTAGTGATATAGTGTTAGCCAAAACAAAGAATTCTCTACCCTCATGATGCTAAAAGTTTTAAAGACAAAAAAAAAGAATTTTTAATAAAATGTCAGGTATTGATAAATATTCTGGAGAAAAATAAAACTGAACAAGGCGAGAGGATAAAGACTGTATTCTTGTAGAGCTTTTTTCTGGTACCATGTTTTGATTTGGGACTGAATTAAGTGAGAGAGTGACTAGCATAAATATCTGGGGGAAGATATTTTTAGTCAATAGGACAAACAAAGACTTAAAATAAGAATGTATATCACATTTTTGGGAAGCTAGTTAGATAGTGGTTGAAAATTAGACTTGGATTATACACAGCCTGAGGCCATAGTAAGATTTCTTTTTTCTTTTATGCTAAATTCCATGGGAGGATGTTTTGCAGGGAGCGGTATGGTCATCAGGAGGAAAATTCTAGAAGGGCCTTTTTGCACATTATGTATAGAGTCAACTCTTGAGAGAGAAGATGGGAGAGAAGGAGAAATAGACACACACACAGAGAGAAGTGTAGTGAACGTGGCAAGAATACAAGCTGGGAGACAAGGTGGAATATAATACCCAAGTTATCCAAGTTTGTTATAATGATTACCTAGGTTAGGATAGAAGCAACAAATTGGTACGAAGATCAAATCAGGGAATATAATTTTGAGTATACAGCTAAAAACCTTTAATGAGGCAGATGGTGAATGTAATAAAAGAGGCAAGAGTGATGATTCCAAAGTTTTTGGCCTGAGCAAATGGGTAAATATTGATTATATCTGTTCACGTAGAGATGGTGAGTCAAAAACAGTATAACATATATTTGTATAGTGGGGAAGAACAAGCAGTTTGGTTTCAAATATATTTGAGTTTATTATACAGACAAGTGAAAATATTAAATAGGATATTAGATAAAAGTCTTGGCCAGGCATGGTGGCTCATGCCTGTAATTCCAGCACTTTGGGAGTCAAAGGTGGTTGGATCACCTGAGGTCAGGAGTTCAAGACCAACCTAGCCAACATGGTGAAACCCTATCTCTACTAAAAATATTTTAAAAAGGTAGCTGGGCATGGTGTCAGGCACCTATAATCCCAGCTATTTGGGAGGCTGAGACAGGAGAATTGCTTGAACCCAGGAGGCAGAGGTTGCATTGAGCCAAAATTGCACCATTGCACTCCAGCCTGGGTGACAAGAGCAAAACTCCATCTCAAAATAAATAACTAAATAAATAATAGAAGTTTTGAGCTATGGAGGAATTTAGGTTTGTAATTATAAAAATGGCAGTTATCAGTTTACAAATAGTATTTAAAGTTATAGGTCTGAAGGGAATAAGCAGAGATTGAATGTAGATAAAGAAGTGAAGAGGTGACAAGAGGTCTCAAATCTGAATATTGGTTGGAAAGAGATGGAAAATCCAGTGAAGGCTACAGAAAAAGGGAGGTCAGTGAGTTAGAAAGAAAACATCAAACTGTTCCTCCTAGAGACCAAGCAACGAAAGTTTGCAAGAGGGAATCATGTCCAGTGCTTCAAGAAGGTCAAAAAACATGAACATTTAGAATTTACCTTTGGATTTGGCAACATGCTGTTCATGACATTGACAATAGTTTTGGTTAGTTGTTAGAAACAGAAGCTTGCTTGGTGTGGGTTAAGAGAGAATGATCAGCAATATAAAATGAATGACATTTTAAATGATTTTTTTTCAAAGAGCGAGGGAGAAAGAGAGATAGAGAGATGTGGTAGTAAATATTACATTGAAGAAGGAACAGTTAAATTTTTGAAGAAAATCAGAGAGGCATTCTATGTCATATCTTTCATCTGGCAAATGTAGAAAAGCAAGCGTGCACTACAACTTTGCAAGTGACATGTGGATCTGCTAGCTTGGATCCATGAGAAAACAGAATGGGAATGAAAGTAAGAAGGATCAGTTAGAATAGTGTTTAGGATTTTTGCTTGGAATAATTTCAGCAGTTCTAGGACTCGATGTTATTGTTTAAGAAGTTTATGATACATACATATATAAAGGTGGTTTAAAATAATCAGTAAGGACATTGTTTTTACTGAATTCTTTCCCTAAAATTCCTACAATTCCACTATCATAGACTGAAATGTTGCTGTGTGCTAATGTGTCTCAAATTTAAAACAATACTTCAAATTCATTTCCTGAACAACAGACCTCAGTTAATAACTGCTTGCTGCATATCCATAAATGGGTTTTCCATTGATACTTCAAACTGAGCATGTTTAGAATCAAAATTGTCTTCCTGAAATCTGCTTTGCTCCTATAATCTTCTTTCATATAACAGTTTTACCGTTTTCCCAGCACACTGGTTTGTAAACTTGACTGCATTGTCTTTGCTGTTCCCACATCCATCATTTACTAAATTACCTGTGTGGCATCTCCTACTTTCACTTTCTCATTTCCATGTATACTGCCAGTGCCTTAACTCATCGCCTCCATTTATTGTCAGTGCTCAAACTGACCATGCCATGGATTTCTGTGTCCTGTATTGTCTTATAATTTAGCATTTCACATTGTTAAGTTATTCTTATCATCTACATGTAGCATCATATCATTTTTAACTTTCTTCAGTCTTCTCGAATATCATTATGTAAGGAAACTAACTCCTTAGGGTAACTTTCAAGGTGTTTAAGCATTTGGTTTCCTTCTGATTTTGAAGGTAAGTTATTTTCTGAAAGGTTGGACAGCTGGGGAGTGGAGAAAGGAAACAAATGACACTAGGCACGGAATTTGTTTTTTTCCCTAAATTATAATATGGTCTTGTCAATATTGAGTTGAGTATGAGGTAAGAAAGCCCAGCTGCTTGTAATTTTTTCTATTGAAAGTATAATTGAATGCATTTCTCCTGAAAACTGATGAGAATCCTAATTATCAAAGTACTTGAATACAGCATAAAAGTAAGCTTCTTTCATCTAAAAAAGAAATCCTAGTTTTCTTCAACAGTCCCTAGAAGCTGAATATCATTCCCCACCAGGCCCCAGAGATAAGACTGATATTATAAAAGAGAGATAGAACTATTGTTAAGGTATTCTGTATTCTTTAACTAAGGTGATGAGAGTTATCATAATAATAAACTTAATCTAAATTAATTGTTTGGCTCATTCTCGTCCCATTAATCCATAGTCCATTCTGAGAGGTTGCACCTGTGCTGCATCATCTCAGTATCTATTCTCTGTACCCTACCCGTCAGTCTGTGTCATTTGCCCATGTTTGTTTATGTTGTTGCCTCCATGTTCAATGTCCTTCTCTCCTTATTTCACTCAAATCTCAAGGTCCTTTAAAATCCTTCTATTATAGAGGCTGCTTTCTGCAGCACTTTGATTTTGTCTTAATTCCTGCATTTATTTTAGGTTTTCCTTGTGTAGAAGTTAACTGATTATGTGTCTGGGGCTAACCACATCTTCATTTCTCTATCCTCACAGCAGCTGTCATAGGGTTGTCTTACTCCAGGCAGTTGATTATGTTTGCAATAATGGGACTTAATGGACCAGCATACACAGGAGCATCTTTCATTGTAACAGTGTACTTTTAGAGAGGTATATCTTCCAAAGAGACTGTGAATATTTCATTTCAGGGGATTTGTGATTCTAATAGGGGAAATAGGACTTTTAAAACACAATTTGAAAGTGCAAAAGTCTGTGGATTTTAGTATATTGACAATTTTGTTCAACCATCACCACTAATTCCAGAACCTTTTCAACATTTGCTCAAAGAAAATCCTAAACCTCCCAATCAATCCCTCACCCTATTTCTTGGTAATGATTAATTTACTTTCTGTGTCCATGGATACGTCTATTCTGGATATTTTACACAAATGGAATCATATAATTTGTGGTCTTTTGTGTCTGGTTTGTTTATTCACATAATCTTTTCAAAGTTTATCCATATAATAGCACATATCAGTACTTCCTTTATTTCTTTTTATTGATGAAAAATATCCAGCTGTACATATTGCCCAATAGTGTTAATCCATTTAACAACATTCTGGTGCCATATTTAAAAAAATGATTGCCTAATCTAAATTCATGAAGATCTACATTATGCTTATTTCTAAGTGTTTTATAGATTTAATGCTTATGTTTCAGTCTTTAATTCACTGTGAATTGTTTTTTATGTATGGTGTGAGATAGGGATCCAGATTCATTATTCTACATGTGGATATCCAGTTTTCTCAGTACTACTTGTTGTAGAAATTATTCTTTCCCCATTGAATAGGTATGTTCCTTTGTCTAAATCAACTGAACATAGATATATGGGTTTATTTTTGATATCTCAATTTAATTACATTGATCTATACATGTGTGCTTATGTCAATATTTCAATTTATGACTACTGTGGCCTTGTATTAATTTTGAAATCAAGAAATGTGAGTCCCTCAATTTTGCTCTAGTATTTCAAGATCATTTAACTAATTTGGATCCTTTGTATTTCTGCATGAATTTTAGAGGTTTGTCCTTTTTCCCTTTCTTCAAAAAAAAAAAAAATGATATTTTGATAGGAATTGTATTAAATCTGTAAATCAATCTGTCACCTTACTAATATTAAGCTTTCTAATCCATGAACATGGAATGTCTTTCCATTTATTTAGGTTTCTCCCTACTTTCCAAAAATGTTATCTAGTTTTCAGTCTATAAGTCTTGCACTTCTTTGACTAAATTACTCCTAAATATTTTATTATTTGTTATTTTATTATGAAAATAACTTTCTTAATTTTGCTTTTGGGTTGTTCATTCCTTGTATATGAAAATACAACTGATTTTGTATATTGACCTTGTATTCTGCATTTTGATAATTTGTTCATTAACTATAAATTTATTTTTGTGAATTTTTAGGATTTTTTTTTCCTGTAAGATTATGTAATCTATCAATTTTCAGTCTGGATACCTTTATTTATTTTTAATCTAATTATCCTGGCTAGAATTCCAGTACAATGTTGAATAGAGGTGGTGATCCTGGACATCATCACTTTCTCATCTCAGGGGAAACACATAGTGTTTCACCATTAAGTTTGATGTTAGCTGTGGAATTTTCACATATGCCCCTATCACTTTGAGAGAGTTCCTTTGTATTCCTAGCTTGTTTAGTATTTTTATCATTTTGTTAATTTTTTTTCTGAGTCCATTGAGATGATTGTGTGTGTTTTTTTCCTTTAAATCATTAATAAAGTTTATTATATCAGTTGATTTTTGTATGTTGAGCCAGTGTCGCATTCCTGGGATAAATCCTGATTGATCAGTGTGCATAAGGCTTTTAATATTCTGCTGAATTCAGTTTGTCGGCATTTTCTTAGAAGTGTTGCTCACCCTTCTATTTTTGGAAGAGTTTGAGAAAAATGGGTGTTAATTCATCTTTAAATGTTTGATAAACTATTCAACAAAGCCATCCAGACCTATATGGTTCTTTCTGGAAAGCTTTTTGATCACAAAATCAATGACTATTTGTTATAGGTCTTTTCACGTTTTCTACTTCCGTTTGAGTCAATGTCAGTAGTCTGTGTGTTTCAGATATTCATCTATTTTATCTAAGTTATCAAATTTGTCAGCATTTAATTTTTATAGTATTCTTTAACTATCCTTTAATTTCATTATAGTTGATGGTGATGTCTCCACTTTCATTCCCAACTAGTAATTTTAGTCATTTCTTTCCTCTTGAGAGGTTTAGCTAAAGGATTGCCTTTAAAAAATCTTTTCAAAGATCAACTTTTGGTACTGTTTATTTTCTCTGTTATTTTTCTATTCTTCATCCTATTTGTCTCTCCTGTAGTCTTTATTATTTTCATCTTTCTCTTGCTATACCTGCCCTTCTTTGCTTTGTTTCTAAAGGTGGAAAGGTAAGTATTAATTTGAGATATCATTTTTAATACAGTTGATTATTCAGAATTTCTTTCTGGGAACTGCTTTTGCTGCACCTCTTAAGTTTTGTTATGTTCTATCTTTGTTTTTATTCATCTCAAAGTATGTTTTAATTTCCGTTGTGATGTTTTCTTTAACTCATTGGTTTAGGAGTGTGTTGTTAATTAGCACATAGTTGTAAATTTTCCTAATGTCCTTCGGATTGTGTATTGGCATCTAATTTTATTTCATAGCTGTCAGACAAATAAATAATAAATAAAATAAAATATATAAGAAATAAATAAGGAATCTTTTCTACTTTATCGAAATATATGGCCTAATATATGAACTGTTTTGGGCAAGATTTTGTGTACACTTGAGAAGATTGTGGATTCTGCTGCTATCATGGAAACTGTTTTATAAATGTTTGTTAGGTTTCGTTCCTTTATAGTGTTGTTTCAATCATCTATTTCTTTTCTGATATTCTGTCTAGTTGTTATATCTATTATTGAAAGTTGAGTATTGAAGTTCCCAAGTATTATTGTTGACTGCATATTTCTCCCTTCAACTCTGTCTTTTGTCTGTGTATGCTTCATATATTTTGAGACTGTGCTTTTTGGCAAATGTATATTTATACTTGTATATGCTTGATAAATTGACCCTTTTTTCATTATATAATGTCCTTTGTTTCTAGTAACATTTTATGTTCTATTAATAAAGTCTATATTGTCTCATATCAGTATAAAAACTCTATCCCTATTTTAGTTACTGTTTACACAAAATATATTTTTCTATCCTTTGATTTTTTAAATTAAATTTTAAATTATGTCTTTCTGGAAAAGTCTTGGAACATAACTTTGAATTAGACCACATTTGTTTTTGACACATTCTTAACTTTTATTTGGGATATGATATTGAAATATTTCTTTTATCCCTTCAAATTGGTCTACTCTTCTGGTCCAATTTTTCCCATTTTAAATTGTGCAAAGTTTGTCCTTCTGAAAATGGTGCTGGGTTTCAAACTATGCTGGAAATAGAGGCATGAAAGTCTAGAATGAATTGCTCATATATGTGATAGGGACTTTTATGTCTTTTATGTCCACAGTCAAAAAGACAAGGCTGAGACATATTTTTTCTTTGCTAGAGTAATTGAGTTCGAATAATAATTTCAGTTCAAAATGTAATTTTATTTGAATTTTAAAAATTAATGGCAAATTAATGCATAAATACAAATTGGTGTCAGAGTGAAGATGTCAGTAAGCATATGCATCAACTTCAACAAAGACTGCTATGAACATTTCCCAATTCTATGTTAAGATAATGATCATGGTGGTAGTAGTAACAGTAGTTGCAGTAGTAATAGAAGTAACATTAGCAGGAGCAGTAGTGTCAGTGATGATGGTTATAATATATAATAATAGTAGCTATTTAGCACAGTTCTAAACACCTCATATATAATCACTCATTTAATCCTCACAACAGCCCTATGAAGTTGGTACTATAATTACTCTCATTATATTGATAAGAAAACCAAAGCTCAGAAATTTAAACAATTAGCCACTATACTCACATCTAATAAGTGGAATAGTATAGATTTAAAACAAGAAATTCAGTAGTTGAGGAGGGAAAGAGCATGTATGACTCAGGATCGGATAAATATGAAGACTCATGAGATTCTATAGGGTGACTACATGCAAGACTTTACCAAAACTAAAGGATAGGAAAGCAAAGTATTTTCGACAAAAGGTGATGTAACAACTGGTTGATCACATGGGAAAAAATATAACTGGTTACCATTTCCTACCACCCAATAAAGCACAACAGGGGAAAGCACAGACAAGCATAGATCTGAAAATTTACAGCTGTAGTCCCCCAGGTTCTTTTCTTCTTTGGATTTTGAACTACCAAGATATGCATGAGATAGCTCAGCTTCACGAGAGGCAAAACATAATTGCTGCAGAGTCTTTTATACTCCACTTGCCAAGTAGCTAAAGCCAGGTGATGTAACTAATAAAACCAAGACAACACCCGCAGTGTATACATTTATAAACTACACAGACAAGCTAGTAGTAGGTGTCTCCAGATCTGCTTCAAACTTGGAATAACATATCATAATTCATTTGCTAGTATATCTCATCCTTAGAGTGACCAAAAGTCAGTACCAGACTTTTAGGCAACCGATATATAAGCGTAGAGCTGCCCAGTTTAGCAATAAAACAATACCATCCTTACAAAAGGCAGGATAACCAGTTTGCCTTTTGATGATCAAGTATTTTAAATTTTAAAAGTTCAATGTTTTAATTTTTTCTTTTTATTGTTAGTGCTTCTTTTTACTTTCTAAGAAAACTAGTGCTACTCCAATGTTGTGAAAACATTCTCTGATATTTTCTTTAAATTATTCTAGAGACTTATATCATTCATGATTAAATCTATCTATATAGAATTTAAATTTGGGGACAGTATGAAATAGAGGCCAATGACCACTTTTTTAATATGGTTAATCTGTTATGGCACCATTTACTTTTCCATATAATTAACTGTGTTTCTTTGATGAAAATCAGTTGATAGTGGAAGTGTGGGTCTGTTTCTGAACTTTCTAACTCATTTTTTATTTTTATTGACACCAGTACCACACTATCTTGGCCCAATAGAGTAGGTTCTGAAATGGGCTGGTACAAGTTCTTAAACTTCAATTTTTTTTTTTTTCCTATTCTAGGCCCTTTGAATTTCCATAAAACATTTAGAGTCAAGTTTTCAATTGTACCCTGCCAAAAATGGGCTGTTGTGATTGCAACAAAAAAAATAATTTTAGAAGAATGAACATCTTAACACTATCGAGTCTACCCATTTATGAACCAGTTGGCTTTACCATTTATGTAGATTTTTGCTTTTGTTTTTAGCATTTCTTTCACCAATATTTTGTGATTTTCAGGGTAGATATTTTGTATGTGTGTCTTTAAGTTTCTTCATAGGGTAGAGACTTTGCATATCTGTCATTAGGTTTCTTCATAATAGTTTTGTTTTTTGATGGTATTACAAATGGCATATATATACACATTCATTCTCCAATTATTTATAGCTAGTTTATAAAGAAACAATTGCTCATAAAAGCAGAGAATAGAATGGTTGGGTGGTTACCAAAGGCTGGAGGAAGAGGGACGTGGGAATATTGTGCAATTAGTATAAAGTTTCACTTATACACGATGAACTAGTCTGAGATATGATATACAGCACAGTGCTTCTTGTGCACTTAAAATTTTTTAAGGGAGTAGATCTTATGTTAAGTGTTCTTACCACAAAATCAAACACAACAAATCCTAATGGATACAAGAAAACTTCTGGATGTAATTGTTATGTCTACCACCTTGATTGTGGTGATGGTTTCATGGGTATATCGTAGGTCAAAACTCATCCAATTGTATGCATTAAATATGTGGAGGACATTTACCCCAATAAAGTTGTTTAGAAATACACAATTGACTTTTGCATATTGGTTTTATGTTCTGAAAACTTGGTAAATCACTTACAATTTATAGTAGTTTATTAGTAGAATCATTAGGATTTTTTATCATGCTATATTATTGCCTGTGAACAAAGACATTTTATTTCTTTCATTTCCATCTGTATGAGATGGAAAAGTTTGGTTAAATAAAGATATATATGTATATCTCATACAGATGGAAAAATATATAAAGTGTATATAAAATGGGTATTGATTTGACATTTTCTTCTCTTTTGAAATGCAAATATTGTGGCGGGAATAAGATCCTAAAAAGTTGAAAGGCATTTGCTTTTCCTAAACATTATGGGTGTATAGAATGTTCATTGCACAGGGTCCTGGAAGAGGGCTCGGTGGAGCTGAAATGTGGCACATGGTTACTGGGTTATGTATGCCAGAAAGTGTTTAGAGTGGGCCTGGATTACCCTGGTTAAAATGGGAACGTTTTGCATTCATTGGATTTATTTTATAAGCAGTTACCTTCTACCGGAAGAAAGAGTTAATGGGAAAAGGGAACCTGTGAAGAAAGCGCTAGACAAGAGAATGGGGAAAAGGTGCATTCAGATACAGAGAAAAGTATGATGGAAAATAAAATTTTGGTTTTGTTTATAATCTCAGTGTTATGAATTTTATCCATTTTTCTTTATTTGCATAACATCAACCTATTAGCACAGTATAAGAGGTAAAGGACCACAGCTCTTTCACCCTTCAAATCTTTGTTGAACATCTATATATACTAGATAATGAGGCACAAAATGATAATATGCAGTTTCTGTAATTTTATCACTTTTGGTGAAACTCCCGTCCTCATGCTCAGCCATGACATTAAGGTGGAGACCTGACTTTAACTACAGCCATTTTCTGTTCCTGACAGTGAATTTATTTGAATAGACTCAAAATCCACATCACAACACAGCAGATGGTTCAGATATAAGCACGTGGTTCAGTTTGGGTAAATAAACTTAAGATATTTCTTAGATATTGGTTTACATAAACTTTATTGTTTTGTAGATGCTATTGGAGATATTACTCTTGTGGATCGTAGGTTACAGTGCTAATAAGAGTAGCTGTAGCTTGATTTGAATACCCTAGAGGAAGGTAAAAAAAAAGATAAAGAAACAGAACTGAAGCCCTAAGAATATTCTGAAAGTATTTGTTTACATTTAGTATAGTAAAACTTAAGAGGTGTTGTATGTGGGTATATGTCTGTCTATGTGGTGGTATAGTAGAAAATAGGGCTGGGGGCTAGGAAGTAATATTTGAGCTAAAAAATGAAATAGTTTTGAATTTACTCAAAGTTTTCATCTTTATCCTTTAAGCATGTGGAGCCATCTATGATTTTTATAGGAGGAACAAATATTTTTTATGACAAATGTCAAATTACACACCTCTGCAGTTGGAGATAAAGGGGACCTAAATTTTGAATTGCTAACGTCCTGAAAATTTTAATATGCAATATCGTCTCTGTATAATCACAACGAAAGGTGTAATTAATTGAACATTGTCAAAGTTAATTGCAATCTGAATGGTGCAGGATGCCATACTTCCTGTCAAACTTAATTTAAATCTTTTTAAAAGGTAAGTCACTTTTTAATTGGTTTGAAGTCTTCCCCAAAGCATGCCTTTCCATCTGAAATCATTTTATTGGGAACTGAAATAAAGTGATGTGCTTGACACAGCTAAATGAAGCACATCACCATTGTGCCTGACAGTTAGGAAGTTTAAACTGACAAGAGCATCGGGAAAGAATCATTGAAAAAGTGGACTTTGGAGTAAGGGTATAACCAACAGACACCGGTTTGGCCTTGGCAAAATAGGGGGAGTTTTCCTTTTCTATACATCTTTTTTCTTGTGTGTCTACTTAAGGAACTAGAGTTTTCTCTGTTATTTTTAGTTCATACGAGAGCTTTGGGTATCTAAACTACTAAAAGCAGATGCAGTGAACTGAAAACATATATAGAACTATATAAGCCATTATTTCAACTTTACTTTCTGTAATTTTGATGAATCTGATTCCCTCTTTGCCTCAATGAGAATAAAGAATTAAAAAATAGATATAAGGTTATATACTACATTAACTCTCTTTTCTGTATTTACAGATGAAGTTCATATTCTTCCCACCTCGCTAAAAATAAAACCTGTTTTTTCCCACTCATCCCCATAACTGTCATTGACTGTATCACCTACTGGTCATGTTGGAAGAGTCACATAATTCATTCTCTAATCACTTGGCAGATTGTTGCTTGTATATGCAAATACAATAACATTCATTATATCCATCACTTCCACATTCTCAGTCCATATAATCACTATTTCTTAATAAATATTTGAATCAGTATTTTTGTTCACTGAATATTTTGACCTAGCTGCTTCCTGGGTCATGGTGAAATTGTATTTTCTTACCCTATCTGAAGTTAGACATGGTTCTGTGTGACTTCCTTTGGTCAATAAAATGTGAGTGGATATGATGTATGTTATTTTCAGGTGAACGCTTTATTTTAGGAAGAAAAAAAAATTTCCTTAATGTGTTAAATTATTTACTAATATTCCCCAGCAAAAAACTGTTCATTATTGAAATCTTTCTCATTCAGTCAGGGACAATCAAAGATACCCACCATCACCACATCTACTTCATATTTTACTGGAGGTGTCAGCAAACAATAGTAACGTAAGTTAAACAAAGAAAAAAGATGTTATGATTAGTCAAGGAAATTACAAGGCTGTCAAAACTGTTATCACATGTGATTAAATTATTTTCATAGAAGACAAAATATTAGATATAGAACATTATTATAATGAACATGCTTGACAAGGTGGTTGGATGTAAGATCAACATACAAAATAAATTATATTTATACCTATTAGTAACAGTGACCATCCTTGCACTCTCAAACGAATCTTGGACTGGCTACCCATTATCTGTTGACAAAAACTGACCTATCTTGCTATTCTATGCTAGGCTAGCCATTGTTCCCTGACTTGCACATCATGACATATATAGAAAAACAATCATATTTGTTTAGCAACCAAAAGGCTGCTTTTGGCCAGAGGGAAGCACCCCAGAATCATTTGTGGCATATGCTCTTTCATATTGATAAACTACCTTGAAACTTACAAAGTGCTTTCATAGACAGTTTGTAGATGTTTATCCTAGCAAATAGAAATATGCAATCATCCGCAAAGAATCTATTTTTAAATAGACCTGATTCAAATAGTGATTCTGCATATGTATAACCATCATTTGATATATTCTCCTGGCAACATAACCTACTTAGAACTGATGTAAAATCTTATAGTTTATTCCTATTGTAATACTGGTGAAAAAGCTTATAGCTTATTCCTATTGTAATACTGACTTGGCTCATAAAACCATTCATACCCATGCCCAACTGCCCCAAATATCTTTCTTTTTGCCATATATATGAGAAACAATGTTGAGACCAAGTAGTTCAATATGAATCAGACTTGAAATAGTCTTTTAATGTTAAGACCTATAAGATGAACTTTCTACAGCTTTTGTCCACATGAAGCATTTTCAGGGTAGAGTGAGAAACAACATCAACAATTGCTGATTATTTCAAAACCTTTGTTACAGTACTTGTTTTTAAAAATGTGACTAAATAATTTCTCTTTCAGACTTGTTTTTTTTTCTACAAGTTTATAAATCCAAACATCTTCATCTAAAAATGTATATGATTTGTATTTTAATTCCAATTTAGCCACAATTCTCCCTGGCAGAAATAGGGAGATAAAATATTAATGTGAAAACAATATTTACACTCAGGATTCAAACTCACAAGATTAGTAAATTCACTTCCGCATTTCCCCCTTCCCCGCCCCGTTTCTTACCAGTCAAAGGATTTTAACCCATGCCAGAGATTTTTGTCATCTATTAGGAACTCAGTGACTCTGGTTTGCTTGCTTCATTTACCTGCTTATTTTGGTCTCCATTTATCATTATTTTTAACAGTTGTCAGCATTAAATGTAATTTGCTACATCAGCCAACTCACACAGCAAATGCAAATCCTTTTGAATTTCACTTGCAATTTCTGGACTTCCCCAGTCCTTTCAGTTTTGCTTTTTCAGCACTACTTGATTTTTTTGCTATTAGGGACAGCGATTTTTATTGTTTTAAAGGCAACAGAGGCTAAAACAGGCATATTCAATTAGACATGGTTCTTCAGAGATATACAAACTAGAGCACTTATAGTTCAACAACTACAGTCTAGATAACTAATAGGACTTTTCTATCCTGTGATAGATAATACACAATAATTGGAACTTTTGATCCTATTTGAGGAGGACAACAGCAGAAGACAGTAATGTTTGCATACCCTTTAGGTTTCTTCAATGCTGCTCCATTATAGCATTTAATTTTGATGTAAGCTTTTAGTTTACTATTGTTTGCTTTTATTTCTGAAAATGACAATTAAGACCACATTTCTTTGAATATTCAAGCATATTAATTAGAAACTCAGCTTTCTGTTTGCACATTATTCAACTTTAGCACCATTTTTTCAGAGTTTTCATGAGATTTACAAGGGCTAACATTTAAAAAACCCTTTGGGCACAAAATGCAAATTGTTTTATCTTTTTTATCATAGATCATAAGTGCATGTGTTCATATAGGCATATTTCCAAAGCTGGATGAGATACAAAGCCACACACATACATATGCTTTTGCTTGTTTATTTTGTTTTGCTTTTTGCCCTCAGTATAAAGAATAGCAGACACATTTATTTAAAGTCAAAGCAGGATATCATGGCTAAATGCAGACGTGTTAAGCTAAGATTATAGTCTCTTAATTGAAACACCTAATAAAACTAATACCAATTAGAAAAAGAAGCAAAATAAATTCATTGCTAGTAACATGATCATATGCCCTTAAGCCATAAACTTCAAAAGTGTTAATCAGTGAAAAGCAGCAAATCGAGTGAAAATGATACAATGTCAGGCCCTCTCTTCTTTGCCTACCTCTTTTGTCCCCTTCCTGCACATGCACATTCAGAGCCTGACGTTGTCACTAGGAAAGCACAATCCTTTTCCAGAGGGACCATCACAGGCTTGCTCATGTGGCTGGTCGAACATGGCTGCATGAAATCTGGGAAAGGGGGAAGAGAGCAGCACTGTGGTTGACTCACACCAATCATAGTTCAATGTCTGGGCCCAGGTGCATGAGCTCCAGAACCAAACTGGGATTCTTTCAGCAAAGAATGGGGGCAGCTGTATAACAGGGATGTGACTCTGTGTCTACCACATTTATTTTCTCCTAATGAGAAAGAAAGGACTGAGATAGGACCTTTTTCTCTTCCCTCTTCATTCTAGGGGAAATGGGAATGGCTGCTGAGGAGAGATGGGTAAAATGGGAAAAATCAACAACTAAGATTCTATTACAGAAACCTAGGATTTATGGTTCCTTGTGGAATTGGAATAATCTGAATATGTATCTCTGTGGTGAGCTGAAAAATGTACCCTCTATCTCGAAAAAGACAAAAAAAATTCACATCATAATCCCTGAAACTTTATCTGTCAAAAAACGATCTTCACACACATGATGAAGAATTTTGAGATGGGGAGATTATTCTGTTTTATGCAGATCAGGCCCAAATACAATCACCTGTAACCTTATAAAAGGCAGAGGAAGATTACACACACACACACACACACACACACACACACACACGAGACAGATTGAGAGAGAGAGAAACAGTGTATCTGGGCAGAATGTGAATACTCAGACCACAAGCCAATGAATACCCGAAGCCACTGGAAGTTAGAAGAGGTAAGAAATGAAATCTCCCGTAGGACCTCCAAAAGAAATTCAGGCCTGTTGATACCTGGATATCAGCGCAGTAATACTCATTTCAGACTTCTGCCCTTCAGAACTATGTGAGTGTAAATTTCTGTTGTGTTATGCCACTAGGTTTGTGGTAATTTGTTGTAGCAGTCACAGGAAGCCAACGCAATCCCTTCTGGGAATACGGCATAATCCTCATTTCACAACTCCTCCCTGCCTTTGGCTAGGGTAGAAAAAAGTCTCTTCTTCAACTGAAAAATCCTCTTTCCATCTTATTTCATTTTAAAAGTAGGAAAAAGTAGATAGTTTGTGAAGTCATTTCCTCAAAGCCCAATCATTCTGCAACCATGTTTTCCATCTGTCCATTGAAATTATCTTTAACAAACAAGCTAATGATTACCTAATAACAAATCTTAAAGAGTATTTTATTTTTAAGTGTTTACCTTGACTTTGCTGAATTTGACAAGATTTATCCTTTCTTCCATCTTAAAACTCTGTCCTTACGACAGTGATTACACAGACAGTGCTTTAAAATTTTTCTGTCTCTAGCAAATTTATTTTTCAGGAATGTTTCCTTCAACACCTAATCTTCAAGTTATTTATTCTAAATTTTCATACTTGGTCCTCTTCAGTTACTCTAGAGTTCATCTGGACTTTTTCCTCCACACTCTCATGAACGCAATGTGAAATGAGTTAGCACAAACACATGTAAAACAAATGATGTATTGTATCATTAAAGAATTATAAAGTAATTATCTTTTATTCCATTATTGCCCATTTTTCATTATAAGAATTTTGGTTTCATGTTACTGAGAACAGGCTGCTAGTTTATGAGATCATGTTTATAGTAAGAAAAAGGAAGAAAACTTCTAAAAACACAAATACTTTCTTAATTAAGCAAATGCACACTAGGTTAATAAGATGCTCAATTCATATGAATAAAGCTTTGTTAACATTTATGTAACATGACACTTTAGAGTCAGTAATGAAATGTTCATAATACCAGAATGTATACTCTATGCCTGTATATTTACCCTCATTTCACAAAAGAAAACATTGATATTAGGTGAAATTGAGAAGTTTAAAATTCATGACATGGTTTAGTGATCTGTATCTTTCCATGACATATGAAAGATGTACTTAGAGTGAAATAGTTTTGTATTTGTCCATTCTCAAGCTACTATGAAGAAATTCCTGAGACTGGGTAATTTATAAAGGAAAGAGGTTTAATTGACTCACAGTTCTGCATGACTGGGAAACTTACAATCATAGTGGAAAGAGAAGCCAACATGTCCTTCTTCACATGCAGGCAGCCAGGAGAAGTGCTGAGCAAAGCGGGAAAAGTCCCCTATAAAACCATCAGATCTCATGAGAACTATCGTGACAACAGCATGAGAGTAACCTCCCCCATGATTCAGTTATCTCTCACCGGGTCCCACCCACAACACATGAGGATTACAGGAACTATAATTGAAGATGAGATTTTGGTGGGAACACAGCCAAACCATATCAACTGTGCCTCAAGTATTATTATAAAGAAAGCGGATCACGAGGTCAGGAGATCGAGACCATCCTGGCGAACACCGTGAAACCCCGTCTCTACTAAAAAATATAAAAAACTAGCCGGGCGAGGTGGCAGGCGCCTGTAGTCCCAGCTACTCGGGAGGCTGAGGCAGGAGAATGGCGTAAACCCGGGAGGCGGAGCTTGCAGTGAGCCGAGATCCGGCCACTGCACTCCAGCCTCCGCCACAGAGCGAGACTCCGTCTCAAAAAAAAAAAAAAAAAAGAAGTCTTTATGTTTAAGGTTATAGTATTAAGATTGGCTTTAGGCACAAATGTAGTGGAGTTTCTTATCCAAGTGGAGTTTCAAGAATGTATGGAGCCGGGCGCGGTGGCTCAAGCCTGTAATCCCAGCACTTTGGGAGGCCGAGACGGGCGGATCATAAGGTCAGGAGATCGAGACCATCCTGGCTAACACAGTGAAACCCCGTCTCTACTAAAAAAATACAAAAAACTAGCCGGGCGAGGTGGCGGGCACCTGTAGTCCCAGTTACTCGGGAGGCTGAGGCAGGAGAATGGCGTAAACCCGGGAGGCGGAGCTTGCAGTGAGCTTAGATCCGGCCACTGCACTCCAGCCTGGGCGACAGAGCGAGACTCCGTCTCAAAAAAAAAAAAAAAAAAAAAAAAAAAAAAGGAATGTATGGAAATGCCTTTATTTCCTACCCTAGCCCCAGATCCCTTTATTAAACCTAAGACTTCTCTCGTAGAGCTTCCTTTTTCTACCTAAAGTCTTTAATCATTTGCTAAATTCCATAACTATTTTATAAAGTAATATGTTGGCTGTTATCAGTACATCAAAGAGCATTTAAACTTTCCAAAATATTGTTTCTGAATCTAAAAATGTATAAATTCATAGGTTTTACATGCATTGAAACCATCTGTGGAAGGACAGAGTAAGGGAGGAAATGTGCAGATAATGGTTGGTTGGAATCTTCAACTCTTCTAAAATTTTATCTAGGGGATGAATTATAACTATGGACAATCCTGTCTTGAGCCAATAAACAACTTTAAGTAGCATATCGGCTATAACTTAATTTCATTCAGTAGACAAACTACGTAACACGAATCTTGAACTATGTACCAAACAAAATAAAAAGTTAGCTTTATATTGTGAAAGTTATCAGCATCAAGATGGAGTTACTTGTGTTACAAACCCTGACAGAGCTAGGGAAGGCCATGAAGAGAGGGTTCTCATGCACAAATGCCTGAAAACCAAAATGTCACAGAAGACTCTGCAAAAATCATAATCTTGTATGAAGGTCATCACAAACTTACATAAAAAATACTCGTGTGTAAGCACATCTGCCCAGAACTCCCTGCCCACCCTCAAACTGGTACCACCCTTGTTATTGATCCTTGTAGCCAACGATAATGATCTCAAAACAATTATGTAATCCTTCTAATTCTTCCTTTAAATCTTTGTCTTCTTTTACTTCCCTGAATAGACACATAATTTATTATGGCACATGTATTCCCATTGCAATGCCTATTCTTGAATAAGTATTTTCTCTTAGAGAGTCTGCTCCCTGTTATGTCAGTTGACAATAGTTTCTATTCTTTTTTTTTTTCCCTCAGTTGCCTTCAGCTCAAACTATTCTTTTTTGTAAGAAAGAAATATGTATTTTGGAGACCTGCCCTGCTTCTTCAACACATATTCTCGCAGCATTCATATCTGTAGGAAGTTTAGGCTTTTAATAAATTCTGTTTACTTAGAAATTATGAAATGGGTGAGATTTCTAGACAAATGCTTGAGAAAGTGGTTTTAATATATAGTTAGATATTCAAAAAGATGTCTGAATAACCAATCGTATTTATTCAAGTATATGTAGGTACTGTATGTATTTTTTGCGGGGGAGGGGTGTGGGAGGGGATTACAGAGTTTCACTCTTATTGCCCAGACTGGGGTGCAATGGCATGATCTCAGCTCACCGCAACCTCCTCCTCCCAGGTTCAAGTGATTCTCCTCCCTCAGCCTACCGAGTAGCTGGGAATACAGGTATATGCCACCCTGCCCGGCTGATTTTGTATTTTTAGTAAAGATGGGGTTTCTCCACGTTGGTCAGGCTGGTCTCAAGCTCCCGACCTCAGGTGATCCACCCGCCTGGGCCTCCCAAAGTGCTGGGATTAGGCATGAACCACCGCGCCCTACCCTGTATATAGTTCTTAATAAAGCAAACATATTGTCTGCCTTAAAAAAAATGTTATTGGTTTAGTGGACTACTTGCTTTTAAATATATTTGATGTTTTTGGTCGTACTCCCAGTATATGTCAAAGATACATAGATATGGAAGGAATTTTATACTTATGTATAAATTTATAGAATAATATTTAGACATAAAGATAGAAGAAAGTATTTGGAAGTTGATATTTCAAAATTAACATGGAGTTTCCCTTAAATTTGGAGGATAGATTAAGCTGTCAATTACCTGTAGATTAGTGAAACAGTTTGGATCATTTATATTACTATTCCTTGAAAATAAGTTCCTAAAACTCTGTTCAGAAAAACTATTACCTGACTGAGAGTCAGAAGACATCAAACATCAAACTGCTGAAAAGACTAGGAAAAGATTAGAAATTTAAATGGGTTTATTTGCTGGTCCAATGCCACAATTGAACTGCAGAGGACACAAATCAGCTTTCAAGGAGGGTGTAAGCAGATGTTGAGTAATTGAAGAATACAATCATTAGTGGCTACTAAATATAGGAAAAAAATTATGCTCAGAATTAAAACTTTTGTGCAGTAAATGGGGAACATTACTAAATCTAGTGAGAGGGGAATCTACTGTGGGAGTGTTAGAGATTAAAAATTAGTTTAAGGGGATTTGAGGACTGCGGTCATCTTAAAGCAATTGATTTGGAAGAATAAAGACAGAAGAGTCAGAAGAGTGAGTCTTATTTAAGAGGCACAGTCCTGGTATAATAATTTATTTTCTTCTGGGTATATAGCCAGTAGTGATATTGCTGGGTCTAATGGTAGTTCTGTTTTAAACTATTTGAGAAATCTTCAGACTGCTTTCCACAGTGGCTGTGCTAATTTACATTTCCGCCAATAGTGTATAAGGGTTCTCCTTTCTCTGCAGTCTCACCAGCATCTGTTGTTTTTTGACTTTTTAATAATAGCTATCCTGACTGGTGTGAGGAGGGTATCATCTTATTGTGGTTTTGATTTTATGTTTCTCTAATGATCGGTGATGGTCAGCATTTTTCATGTGTTTGTTGGCTACTTGCATGTATTCTTTTGAGAAGTGTCTGTTAATGTCCTTTGCCCATTTTTAATGGAACTTTTGGAGTTGTTATGCCTGTGGTTTGCTTGTTGAGTCCTTTATTGATTCTGGACATTAGACCTTTGTCAGATGTATAGTTTGTTAATATTTTCTCCCATACTGTAGCTTATCTGCTCTATTGATAATTTTTTTTTTGTTCTGCAGAAGCTCTTCAGTCTCATTAGGTCCCACTTGTCAATCAATAATGCAATTACTTTTGAGACTTAGCCAAAAATTATTTTCCAAGGCCAAGATTGAGAAGATATTGGCCTTGAGGGTTTTTGCCTCTGTGTTCATCACAGATATTAGTCTGAAGTTTTCTTTTTCTGTTGTGTCTCTGCCAGATTTTGGCATCAGGTTGATGCCAGCATCATAGAATGAATTAGGAAGAAGCTTCTCCTCCTCGATTTTTTAGAATAGTTTCAGTGGGATTAGTATCATTTCTTCTTTGTACATCTGGTAGAATTCAGCTGTGAATCCATCTGGTCTAGGACATTTTTGGTTGGTAGGTTCTTTGTTACTGATTAAATTTCAAAAGCTGATACTGATCTATTCAGGGTTTCAATCTCTTCTTGATTAAATCTTCAGAGATTGTGTGCTTCCAGGAACTTATTCAGTTCCTCTAGGCTGTCTTCCAGGATTTAATAGTTTGAAGTCTTGCATTTAAATCTATTTTAGTTAATTTTTGTATACGATGAAAGGTAGCAATCCACCTTCAACCTTCTTCATTATCCCAGTATTATTTATTGAATAGGTACTCATTTTCGCATTGCTTGTTTTTGTTGACCTTTTTGAGTATCAGATGGTTGTAGGTGTGCAGTTTTAATTATGAGCCCTTCCTTCTCTTCTCTTTTCTCTTCCTTCCTTCCTTCCTTCCTTCCTTCCTTCCTTCCTTCCTTCCTTCGTTCCTTCCTTCCTCTCTCTCCCTTCCTCTTCCCTTTCTTTCTTTCTTTCTTTCTTTCTTTCTTTCTTTCTTTCTTTCTTTCTTTCTTTCTTTCTTTCTTTCTTTCTTTCTCTCTCTCTCTCTCTCTCTTTCTTTCTTTCTTTCTTTCTTTCTTTCTTTCTTTCTTTCTTTCTCTTCTTTCCTCTTTCTTTTTCTTTTCTTTTCTTTTCTTTTCTTTTCTTTTCTTTTCTTTTCTTTTCTTTTCTTTCTTCTTTATTTTCTTCTACCTCTGTTGCCCAGGTTGGAGTCCACTGCCTCGGCTTACTGCAACCTCCACCTCCTGGGTTCAAGCGATTCTCTTGTTCCTCAGGCTCCCGACTAACTGGGATGACAGGCAGTGCCTGGCTAATTTTGTGTTTTTCGTAGAGACGTGATTTCACCATGTTGACCAGGCTGATCTCGAACTCCTGGCCTCAAGTGATCTGCCCGCCTTGGCCTCCCAAAGTGGTGAGACTATAGGCGTGAGCCACTGCACCTGGCCTATTTATGAGTTTTCTATTCTATTCCATTGGCTTGTGTGTCTGTGTTTCAATATCAAGCGGTTTTGGTTACTGTGGCTTCATAGGATAGTTTGAAGTCAAGTAATGTGATGCCTCTGGCTTTGTTCTTTTCACTTAGGATTGCTATGACTATTTTGCTCTTTTTTGGTTCTATATGAATTTTCTGATAGTTCTTCAAATTCTGTGAAAAATGACATTGGTAGTTTGGTAAAAATAGCATTGAATCTGTAAATTGCTTTGGGCAGTATGGCCGTTTTTATGTTATTGATTCTTCTAATCCATGAGCATGAAATGTTTTTCTATTTATTTGTGTGACCTCTGATTTCTTTCAGCAGGGTTTCGTTCTTCTTGTAAAGATCTTTCACTTTGGTTAGCTATATTCCTAGGTATTTCATTTTCTTTGTGGCTATTTTAAGTAAGATTGTATTTTTGGTTTCACTTTCAGCCTGGACTTTGGTGGTGTATAGACATGCTACTGATTTTTGTACATTGATTTTGTATCCTGAAACTTTACTAAAGTTGTTCAACAATTCTAGGAGCCTTTGGCAGAGTCTTTAGGATTTTCTAGATATAGAATCATATTGTTAGCAGAGATAGTTTGACTTTTCTTTTCCTATTTAAATACCTTTTATTTATTCTGATTACCCTGACTAGGACTTCCAGTACTATGGCAAACAGGCATGGTATCAGTGGGCAAGTTGTCTTGTTCCGTTTTTTAAGGGAAATCGTTTGAGCTCATTCAGTAAAGTGTTGGCTGTGGGTTTATCATATGGCTTTTATTATTTTTGGTTATGATCTTGTGATGCCTACTCTGTTGAGGGTTTTTTTTTTTAATCATGAAGGGATGTTAAATTTTATTGAATGTTTTCCTAAATCTATTGAGATGATCGAATGGTTTCTGTTTCTAATTCTGTTTATGTGGTGAATCACATTTATTGATTTGTGTATGTTGAACCAGCATTGCATTCTAGAAATAAAGCTACTTAATTGTGATGCGTTAAGTTTTGATGTACTGTTATATTCGATTTGCTAGTATTTTGTTGAGGGTCTTTCATCTATATTCATTAGAGATATCAATCTGAAGTTTTCTTTTTTTGTTGTGTCTCTGTCACATTTTGGTATGGGGCTGATACTGGCTTCATAGAATGAGTTAGGAAGGAGCCTCTCCTCGATTTTTTGGAGTAGTTTCAGTAGGATTGGTACCACTTCTTCTTTGTACATCTGGAGAATTCAACTGTGAATCCATCTGGTCCAGGACTTTTTTTGGTTGGTAGGTTACTCATTACTGATTCAATTTCAGAAGCGAATATTGGTCTTTTCAGGGTTTCAATCTCTTCTTGATTCAATCCAGGGGTATTGTGTCCTTTCAGGAATTTATTCAGTCCCTCTAGATTTTCTCATTTGTGTGCATAGAGTTGTTCATAGTAGTCTCTGAGGATCTTTTATATTTTTATGGCATCAATTGTAATGTTACCTTTGTCATTTCTGAGTGTGCTTATTTTAATCTTCTCTTTTTCTTTGTTGAGACATATGCACTCATGTATTGATCACTGTACTATTCACAAAAGCAAAGACATGGAATAAATCCAGGTGCCCATCAATAGTAGATTGGATTTAAAAATGTGATACCTGTACCATCATGAAATACTACACAGCCATAGCAAAGAATGAAGTCATGTCCTTTGCAGCAACATGGATGGAGCTAGAGGCCTTCACCCTAAGCAAATTAACATAAGAACAGAAAACCAAATACCAAATGTCCTCACTTGTAAGTGGGAGCTAAACATTGAGCACACATGGACATAAATGTGGGAACAATAGACACTTGGGCTGCTGGGGGAGGAGGTGATAAAAAACTACCTATTTTGTACTGTGCTTACTAACTGGATGATGGGATCTGTACTCTAAAACTCAGCATCATGCAATTTTCCCATGTAACAAATCTGCACGTGTACTCCCTGTATCTCAAATAAAAGTTGAAATTTAAAAAGAGGCAGTCAGGTGCGGAGGCTCACGCCTGTAATTCCAGCACTTTGGGAGGCTGAGGCAAGTGGATCACTTGAGGTCAGGAGTTCAAGACCAGCCTGGGCAACATGGTGAAACCCCATCTCCACTAAAAATACAAAAATTACCTGGGCATGGTGGTGCATGCCTGTAATCCCAGCTACTTGGGAGAGTAAGACAGAAGAATCGCTTCAGCCCAAGAGGCAGAGGTTGCAGTGAGCCAGACTGCACCATTGCATTCCAGCCTGGGCGACGGTATGAGACTCAGTCTCAAAAAAAAAAAAAAAAAAAAAAAAGGAAACAGCTGTCTAATAGACTATCATTGGAAAGGGGAGGTTGAAAAATAAAATAATCTACATGGATTAATAATATTTAATAAAATGTAATGTGAGGAAAAGTTGAGCAAATTTGAGACTGAGAATATATTTACCATGCTTAAAATTAAGGCACTAAATGAGATGGGTAAGATAGAGAGGGTGTATATATAAAATAAATACACTGAGCAATGCAATGTTGATGATATGGCTTTTTGGCTACCTCTGAACAAATCTTTGGCTGATATGTTTTTCACCAAAAGTGAAATGCTTCACCACTAAAAGAATCTATATCGAGTTGCTGATATTGCAGTAGATTTATTGTTATTAATGATCTGAACAGGAATAGAGTTCATTTGAACTCCCATTTGCTCCTGAGACAGACAATCTATTTAAAACAATATTATGATTGAGTGGACATAGTTGAGAGGACTGATGAGGAACTACTTCAACCTGGAAAATGAAGAATTCATTAGCCTAATTTTCTGATAACAGGTCTTTTGAGTCCTTATAACCAGCACTAAGTTGTCATGGTGAGGGTGAAAGTTAATAGTGGAATGAGTGAGGATTCTGACCTGACTCTCTCAAGCAGTTAACAAGGTTATTCTGCAGTAGAATTGGATTCACAGCTTTTTAGAGCTTGCAAGGACAGGGATAATTTTTAATATCAGAAACTTAAAACGGAAGCGTCTCTTTAGGCTTTCCGAAAATTCTGACTTGTCTCACAGTGGTCTTTGGTATTTTTTTTTTCGTGTGTGTGTGTGTGTGTGTGTGTGTGTGTGTGAAGATTGTCCCGTGGCTCATTCAGTATCATATCATAACAAAAACTGTAGCAAGTATTTCCTTTACATTTAAACCCCAAGTTTATTTTGCAGATTACATACTAATGATACACATATTCGAGATTGAGGGGTTTTTTTTCTTTCTTTCTTCTGTCTCCCTTCTCTTCTTCCTATAAAAATATAAAAGGCCAGGTGCAGTGGCTCACACCTGTAATCCCAGCACTTTGGGAGGCCGAGGCAAGTAGATCACGAAGTCAGGAGTTCGAGACCAGCCTGGCCCACATGGTGAAACCCCCGTCTCTACTAAAAATACAGAAATTAGCTGGGCATGGTGGCGGGTGCCTGTAGTCCCAGCTACTCGGGAGGCTGAGGCAAGAGAATTGCTCAAACCCAGGAGATGGAGGTTGCAGTGAGCCAAGACATCACACCACTGCATTCTAGCCTGGGTGACAGATCAAGGCTCCATCTAAATAAATAAATAAATAAATAAATAAATAAATGAAATATATATGTATATAAAGAGAGAGAGAGAGAGAGAGAGAGAGAGAGAGAAGACCAGCAGTTGAACTATGTGCTCTTTTAGATTAAATTTTCTTGCTTGTTTGATTGAAACCTATGCTATCACATTTATTTATCTTAAAAAATAATGTAATAATGTGATAGGTTAAGATGTGTTTTTAGTGTGATTCGCATATTCTGTATATGGTCCTACACTGTAAATGTGGTTTGTATAACTCACTGGAAGTGTTTCAAAGGGAGTGATTTTTCTTACAAGATCTCTAAAGTAAAGGAGATCAAAGGATTTTCCCTAGAAGATGCACATTAGAGTTTACCTAAGGAAAATAAAAAGATATGTTCCAATATAAACATTCTCACTGTCCCATTATTTGGGTTAAGCTGTAGGTCACTGCATAAGCTTTGTGTATATAAAACATGTATTTCTTTTGTGGGTAGCCTATCATTGCATTTATGATCCTTGACCTATATCACCGCACAATAGAAGAACTTCATTGCAAATAAAAAATAGCATTTTGTATTGTAAAATCGTTGAGATTTTTTAGTTGGATAGAGGATGAGCATGTGCACATACGTTGATACATAAAGAAGTGTAGATTCCTAGGTCTAAAAGAGATCTTTAGACCTTATTAATTTCAATGACTTTAGTAGTGGTCACTTCAAGCTCCAAAAAACTATCAGAGATACTCTCAGTACTCTTCCCTGACCTGGTGCCTTTGCAGGTTTTTATAATGGTTTTAACAACTTTGTCACATTCAGGTTCCTTCGTGAATCTCCATCAGCTGTTTCCATTTTACCTGCACACACTTTGCCTCTCAATCTAAATTGTTGGGCAGGGCTCATTAATGTCTTTTTCCAGCTCTCTCTATGCTCATTTCTGCCACTTATCTTCAATAAAACCCTCCAGATCTTGAATGACTTTTTCCCTTTTATTCTTCACTAAGCAAGTCATAATGATATTTTACTCATCTTAAAATTTGAGACATCAAGACCAGCAATAGCTAACAAAATAGGTTATAAATAAAATGGAATCTATTCAAGCCTAGGAGAACTTTCATTCACTTAAAGTCAAACTCACAACACCATGGAATTTTCCTGAACCAAAACCTGTGAGTTTTTTCTGTAATATGTTGATTTTTAAAATGTAACTCATATTATATTATTACATAATTGCTTGTGTATTATTATTTTAGAAGTGTTTCCTTGGTACTTCATTGACGTAGATCCAAAAGTTATTTAATAAAATGTTTTTTAAAACTGATTCGACTATAAAAAATTGGATCATTACCAGTGATGGAAATTATTAACATTTAATCTCCAAGACTAAAAGGAGGCCATTAAACTTCACTTATGATCTGTGATGTCGAAACATATATATATATTTTTCAAATTCTACTCAAATTCACTCTGCAAGAACAATAATAAAATAATAAAACAGTTTTTTGCATTACTGATTGTTATTGTGGTCCTAAAATTCTTATATTGCAAAAATTTACATAACTTTAGAGTATAAGGAAATGTAGAAAATAAAAATTACCTGTTTGATTACAATCCAAAAGGAAATATTGTTAAAATTTTTGTCTATGCCTCGCTTCAGAAAGATAAATTATCCCAGGAAACTGTTTCTATGAAATTATTTAAGCATACACTACTTATATTTTATAAAATTTTTAATAATATGATGGTACAGGTATATACCATTTGATTATCAACTTCTCTAACTTAAAATTCATGACTAACCTCACATATTAACACACATACATTTGTAATTTTAATGACTTCCTACCATTTCATTATATGATTATACTATGATTAATTTAATATCTCTTCTATTTGGAGATACTTAGTTTGATGCTATTTTAAATAAATTGTAATAAACATATTCTTTTTGTGATATGTATATCTCTATAATATAAAGCTACATGCAAAATTGCTTGATAAATAAGTAAACTCATGTTTTAGATTTTTGCTATGCATTCCCAAAAATATCTTCCAGAAAATCTTCTAATGTACATTCTCAATAGATATGTATCAGTATTCATTTCTCACACATTTAATAGTACTTCTTTCCCTATTAGGATGGCTTAACACCAAAATACATATATTGTCATTTTAACAAGAAATCAATATAAAAATTGATATATGTAACTCTCTTTTATACTAAATCTTTGATATGTTTGTATTTTATATTTCCCCATCTCCATTTAGACACTGAATTTTAATTGAAAACCCTTAGTTCATGTTCAGATTTTATTAAATTTACAACAGAAAAATGTATCATATACCCAAGTTGTTTAAAACATACCTAAGAGTTTGCCAATAACTGAATCAAGTGTCATTTTTTAAATTAAAATTGAGATTATTTCAAATACAATTAACATTTCAATCACACTAGCCATATTTGAAGCTCTGTCTGGCCAAGGGCCACAGCAGTGTACAGCAGAGATCTGAAGTCCTTAGTAGAATGATCAACGAGAACCTGTATCATCTGGCCTCCCATAAACTGTGACCTCATTTTTTTCCATTCTCCTGATCATTTGCTGAACTCCAGAACTCTAGATTTCCTACCCTTTCTGGAAGAAAGGATGTTTGTATTAGCTATTTTGTATGTTTCTATTAGCTATTTTCTTCGCCTACTATGCCCTTTCCTCAAATATCCTCATGGGTTGCTATTACAACTTCCTGTCTTTGCTTATATGTCCCTTTATCAGAGACAGCTTCCATCTCTAGGACCCTTAGCCAAATTTATTTTTCTCATAATACTAATTTCCTCTTTGTATTAGTCAGGGTTCTCTTAGAGGGACAGAACTAATAGGATATACATGTATATATATCCTATTAACTTACATGATCACAAGGTCCCACAATAGGCTATCTGCAAGCTGAGGAGCCAGGAGTGCCAGTTCGAGTCCCAAACCTGATGAACTTGAAGTCCGATGTTTGAGGGCAGGAAGCATCCAGCACGGGAGAAAGATGTTGCCTAGGAGGCTAGGCCTCTCTCCTTTTCATGTTTTTCTGCCTGCTTTATGTTCGCTGGAAGCTGATTAGATTGTGCCCACCAGATTGAGGGTGGATCTGCCTTCCCCAGCCCACAGACTCAAATGTTAATTTCTTTTGGCAGCACCCACACAGACACACCCAGAATTAATACTTTGTAACCCTCAGTCCAATCAAGTTGACACTCTGTATTAACCATCACTCTCCTTTTATCATCTGTCTCCCTTCTCTAGAATATAAACACTATGAAGACAGGGACATATGCTTACTATAGTATATTTAGTGCCTGGCAAAGAGCAGATGCTCTAGTATTTACTTAAAGAGAAATGCCATTTGTAGCTTCTAATTATTAGTGGGTTCCATATGTGTGTGGTGTGTGTGTATGTGTGTGTGTGTGTGCACATTACTGCTCCCCCTTCTCCTCTTTATTTTTCATCTTTACTTTTCAGTATGATCGTGCATCTTAAGGACCACTTCCCCTTACCCTAATTCTTATCATGTATTCTATTGCTTTCCTTCCAAATTCAAATTTTTACTGATAGATAAGTGGGTAAGAAACACTTTCACTTCAAACATGGGCTATGTCAATCCTAGGCATTCACATAAATATACTTAGGAATTAAAAACTCTTGAAAAGAAGTATTTAGGGCTAGGATTAAACAACAGTATAGCCCACATATAAGTTTCACCATATATATAAAATGATAAGTGATGTAAACAATGAATTATCTCCCACTTCCTCTGTTAGCCAGAAATCAGTTACTCCCAAAATAGACTTTATCTATGATTCTGTAATAGATAGTTATTACAACCTCTTGCATATATGTATTTTAGAATTGTTGACATAACGAATACTTGGCTCAGAAGACATCATATAATCTTAGAAAATTA
Organism: Chlorocebus sabaeus; assembly: GCF_047675955.1. Taxonomy (NCBI): domain Eukaryota; kingdom Metazoa; phylum Chordata; class Mammalia; order Primates; family Cercopithecidae; genus Chlorocebus; species Chlorocebus sabaeus. Next base: position 99,508,035 of record NC_132924.1, on the reverse strand, counting down.
TATCAACAGTATTAAAATAGGAATTAAATCATCAATAGCTATATCAGTCATTTATCAAACACATTTATAAATATTCAATCACATTTATAAATATTTACCATAAACACTGGTGATTTATATAATGCAAATTTTTAATTATAACAAAGTACCCATAATTATGGAAAAAGTAATCATTTTCAGAGAGCTCTCTCCTGTTTTTACTATGTCTTCTGCAATCTTCTTTCTGATGCATTTCCATTGATAGTATAAAAACTAATAAAAACTGTTTTAATAAAACTAATCATAAAAATATTTATCATCCTAAGGTAAGTTTACATATACCGATACCTGTTGTCATATTGCAAGATTATTGCCCTTGGAGATAAATTTCTCATTTGTCCATTTATTTAATAGTACCTGCAGTTAATCTTCCAAGTTCTCAACAGGATAATGCCTTCCTATGGCTAACATTGCCTTTGTTACTTCAGGATGGGTTTCTCTAATGCTTTCTAATTAAATCTCTATTTGAAGACTCTCAAGGGAGTCAGGTCATAAAGTTGCTCATTTGTAGTGAAATTGAGCATATGGAATGTGTAATGTTGGTCTCATAGTTCCTGGAATAGCTCACTATTTGCTTCGGGTTTGAATTCAGAATCCAGCTAAACCCCATTTTAACACAGCTCACACACAACCAGATTAAATGCAAAATTAGAATTACACAGGGAATTGAAACTTTGGGTTATATTTCTTATCACTACCCATGTGGTTTCTAATGTACCCTTCCTCCACATCTTTGTCTGGTAAACTTCTAACGACCCTACAAGACCAAGAGATATTTCTATTTTTCCTTTAAAAACTTTTGCAAGTTTCACAGGCAGTTAGTGGTGTCTTACTCTGACATACCACAGGCTTTCCTTCATGGCTTTATGTGTAGCAACCCAGACACTTGTAATAGCCCTCTTAACTATTTCTACCAGCTACAAACCTAGGATTTATTCTTGAGTCCTTGTTCTCCTTTCCTTCTCCCCTAATCAGTCACCAACTACTTTGCATTTTATCCTCAGTAAATGTGGTAGAGAGAATAATGGCTATCTACAGATACCCACATTCTAATCTTTACTATTTAATCTTGGACGAACTCTATAACCCTTGTGCTTTAAGTTTGTCAGGTGTAAACTGAAGATTATGAAAGTATACTACTACCTGCTGAAAAGGGTTGTGGGGATTCAATGAATATATACACTTAGAAGAGTGCCTGGGAGGAACTAAGCACTCAAAAATATAATTACTCTAAGTTATAGTTTACCTACATTTTCTCATTTGAGCCTTACAAAACACTTATAAAGTGAGTATTAACAGTATTTCCAATTACACGTGAGGAAATTGAGGTTTAGAGAAGATGAATAACTGTGCAGGTCAGTTGGAGGAGGGTCAGAAGTTGGGAACCCAGCAACTGGGTTCTAAGACATATTGATTTACAATATTTATTTGGATGATAAGATAATTTTTATTTAATCAATTTAGAAAAGATTTTTGTTAAAATTTGAGATAAATTTTTCATATCAAACTGCTAAACCCTTATATATATAACAAACCAATATCTCTTAAAGAACTGGAGATTTGGAGACAGGGGAAGGACAATTGTAAATGCTCTACCATAATAATGACACTAAGCTATTTACATTTAAGGAGAATTAGACTCAGATAAAAAACATACTCTATGGGCTCAAAGTGAAATGTGTAAGTCTGGTATTCAAATTCAATCCTTTATTAGATCTATAGCATAACAGAATTATACACATTAAGAAGTTAGTAGCCTAGATATGCTACATAAATTTTGCAAGAACCAGTGAAACATGTTTCTTTTTAAGGAAAAAGTAGCCAAGCACTTTTAGGTAAGAAACTGATAGTGAAGTAAAATTATTCCAAGAAAAAAAAAAAAAGTTGGCCTAAGTACTGTAAATCAAAAATAAAATTCTAAGCCCCCCAATCAACTGAATAGATCCCCTGTTGGCCAAGCAGATCCCCTCAAAACCTGAAAAACTAGTTCAGGCATGGTGGGAAGGGAAGGACTTGGACATATCTAATTACACCCTCCTCCCTTTGGAGTTTAGACACAACTGGTCAGCATTAACATTAAAACAGAGATCTGAAGACTGAGAAACGGACTCTTTGTAGCAATAAGATGATAAATTTCAATCTCTCTCTGGTATAACATCACATGACAGGTAACAGACCCTGAAGGAAGTCAATGTATTTTACCCCCAAATTATATGTCTTTGATATATTTTGAAACAGCCCCTGCAAAGCTGTCTTTTGTGATGGAAATTTACATTCTGTAGAGAATCTTCTTACCTTATGAGGTCTTTTGGGGAGAGTTTGACACCTTTTAGGGTCCAATAAGAGACATTCATATCTATTCTCTCTGAAGCCTGCTACCTGGTGACTTCATCTATATGACAAGATCTTTGGTTTCCACAATCCCCTCCACCTTATCTTAACTCAAGCTGGCTTCAGCTCTTCAGGAAGAGCGTAACTCTTTCAACCAGTTGCCAATCAGGAAATCTTTGAATCGACCTATCACCTGGAAGCTCTGTGCATGCCCCACCCACTTCTAGATGTCTTGCCTTTCCAGGTTGAACCAATGTATACCTTACATGTATTGATTTATGTCTTTGTCTGTAACTTATGTGTCCCTAACATGTATAAAATCAAGCTGAAACCCAATCGACTTGGGCACATATTCTAAGTACCTCCTGAGGCTGCATCCCAGGCCATGGTCCTTAATCTTGACAAAATGAATCTCTAAATTAATTAAGATCTCTCTCAGATACTTTTTGGTTTACAGTACCATGGACCTATTATTTCTCAAAATTTGAATTCATTCTTAACTAGCATATTTTACTCTATCTTTATGAACTTTCACTTGAACACATGCACACAAAATGTCTAAACTTCAAATTCATGAGTTAAGGCTAATGTGAAACCCAGCGGGTCAAGGACTATAAACTATGTTTATATTTCTAGCACTCTGCTGGCTTATTTATTTATTCATTCAACAAATACTCAGCTCATTACGGGCTGAGAGCTGTCCTTAGGTCTTGGGACATGAAAAAGACCAAGACAGTAAAAGAGTTTAGGTTCCTGTCAGGAAAGATAAGCATTAAACAAATAAATAAGAAATTGATACATAATATCACTAAAAAAATCTCAAATAAATGATTGTCAGGTCAATACTTCAAGTTTACAGTTGTTAATCTCTTTTTGATTTCTCTATATTTTATGTGATTAAGAGTTTGGAAAATAATTTTGAAAGTATTTTTATTTTTCAGATAGGGAACTGAGAAATCTACGGATTAAACTATCCAGTTTACTCTTCTAGTTACTAAGATAAAAAAGAAAATGTGTCTTTAGATTATTCAATATAAATCACATGCAATTTTTATAATAATTGTTAAAATTATCTTTACATATAAGACATGTATATATATACATTCAGACATATACATTATAGATATAAGACATACACATAGCAATAATTTTAGTGGGCTATATCTATACCTACACCGTGGCACTTTAAAAACCAATACATGATACCATGCCCTAGGCCATATTCAAAGTCTATTCTTCCCAGAATTACAATTTTAGAAGCAAAATATAACTTAAATAAAAGTGGTTGGTAGCAAGGAGAAAGAATTATAGATTATGTTTGTTTTTTCCTTGCTTGTCCAACACTGTTTTTAATTTAAGATTTTTAGTTCAATTTCTGTTCAAATGGTATTTAATTAACAGATCTCAATCTTTGTTTGAAAACCCTCAATTTTTTGTTTGAAATCCAAAGATGAAGAAAACAAAAATCAAATATTAACTAACTCTGGAAACCAACCAAATGCCTACAGTTTCAGAGGAATGTACTAACTACAGGTGATAGAAAGTCTTTGAAGATAAAACAGTTTGTGGACTGCCTATTCTCCATCCATCAACAAGTAATATAGAAAAAACAATTTTGTCTTCTCGTACTTTCTGCCCAGTAATTCAGAGAAACATATTAATACCAATGAGAAAGCTGAGTAGTCATCCTTCTATCCTGGAGGGAATTGTTCCATGTCACCCTTCTTTCCCCTCCCTCACAACACTCTGACACCCAAGATTGCCAAACTGATTTCTCCAGTTGCTGTCTCATTGTGGAAATTGAAACTCCCAAAAAGTCTCCATTAAGGTCCAGTAGATCTGTGGAAGATGAAGCTGGCTAATACTAGAACTTGCCAAGCCAGTGAGAATAATACTTGTGCTCCAGCTGTAAATCTCAGAACACGATTTTATCAGGTTCCAAGTGGACAAGGAGGGGGGGCCACATGCAAACCGTATTTCCTCTCAGCTGGCACATTCTGAGGTTAGATCACTTATCTCTGAAGAAAATAAACAAGAAACAACAATAAAAAGTGTGAAATTTTGGAATTACACAGTAAATGGGAACAATAATTCTAAAAGGTATTAGGAAATAATTAGAATAAACTTCAAAAGCTGGACTTGTAAGTTAATGAAGATGAGGCACCCATGAAACTGGAGCAGAAAGTCATAGAAGAAGAATTACTGAGATAAAATACAATGGGAGGATCTTTTAAAAAATCAACTAAATGATATCTCATTGTAGTTTTGATTTACATTTGTCTGTTGATTAATGGTATAAAAAAGTAGAAAGAATGAATAAGACCAAGTATTTGATAGCATAACAGAGTGACTATTGTCAATAATAACCTAATTGTACATTTAAAAATAACTTAAAGAGTGTAATTGGGAGGCTGAGGCAGGAGAATCACTTGAACCTGGGAGGCAGAGGTTGCAGTGAGCCGAGATTGCACCATTGCACTCCAGCCTGGGCAACAGGGTGAGACTCTGTCTCAAAAAAAAAAAAAAAAAAAAAAAAAAAAAAGGAATTGAATTCAAAACATAGATGCTTGAGGGGATGGATACCCCATTCTCCATGATATGCTTATTACACATTGCATGCTATATCAAAATACCTCATGCACCCCATAAATATATATACCTATACACCTACTGTGTATATATTCACCATGTATTGTATTTTGTGCACCCACAAAAATCCAAACTAAAAAAAAAATTAAAAATCAACAAAATAAGATGCAAAGGTGACATAAATGAGATAAAAAAGGGAACGATGAGAAAAAAGTGAAAAAGATCTAAAAAAACATGATGAAAAAATTGAAATCCTTATTGGCATGTATAAGCAACAGAGTTGATGTTATACAGAAATCAAAAATAGAACAAAGAAAATAATGAGGACAAGTTTTGTTTTGGAGGAAGGAGAATAGGAACCCAACTAAAAACAATACATTTTCTTGAGGAAGAGAACCAAAGGTTCGGAATGAAAACAACGAAGTTATAATTAGAAAAAGCCTAATGTAAATCACCAAAAGAAAAAAAAAAAACACTCAAAATTTTTTTAAAACCTCTCCTCTGGTTTCCATATAAAATCAATGGAAAAACTCATACATCCCATACATTTCACTCCCTGTCATGCCCCCAAATGTTATGGTCCCTAAGAAAGGAAAAGAAGAAGTTTTCAAATTAAGGGCACAGGAATAAGTGAAGAGTGGAGGCCTTTCTGCTTGGGGTTAACATGTGTGCTTGTGTGTATGTATGTGTGGATCCATGAAGTATGGATAGTGATTGGAGGAGTGCTCAGAATCTTAGAAGAATAGAGGTAACATTGCTGTCCACCAGCAGACTGCAGTGTGAGAGCTTCTAGATCAGTACTGATTGAGACAAACAAAATAATTTAAGCAGATGTATTACAAAAGTCAGACAGTTATGTGACAATTATGTATTCTAGTCCCTTCATCTGCAGGATCTCTACCATGTTTTTAGGCCACTGGTGAGGGATTTCTTACTAAATGTTTTATCCAATCAGGACTCTACTCACCTGTGCTTCTTGACATTGTATCAGCGATTGCTGCCTGTTTTCCGTATCAGCCATTTGTAGGATGATGGGGGATAGGAGGTTGTTCCATGCTAAATACTGAATTAAGGTTATTGTCCTCCCTTATTAGACACATGGGGAAAGAAGCAGACACAAGGGAGAAAGAAGCAGACAGAAGGAAGAAAGAAGCAGACAGAAGCTAAAAGGTAGGTAAGAAAAATATAGTTAGTAGAAAGCATGTACCAACAAAAGACTAACTAGTGGAAGTCATGAGAAGGAAGGAGAATCAGAGGAATTGGTTGACTACATTAGTCACCTCAGGCCTGAAGGGAAGGGAGAAAGTGGCACTCAGAACCCAGAGAGAGTAGCTGTCTGGTGAGTGACCCTTGTCCAGAGCCATGTGCCATCACTGGGGGATGCAGTTAACCTCCAGCAACATAGCATGGAGGCAGAAAGCCTGGGAAATAAACTAGAGTCATTTTTCTTCTGCTCTCCTGTCTCCTACTGGTGCCTCCCTTAGGTCGAATCCAGCTTGGAACCAGAGGACAAGAAAGCCATTTATGGTTCATATAAGCTGGGTCAGTTTACCAGGATCCAGGGCACTAGGAAAACAAAACAAAACAAAACAAAACAAAAAACAAACAAACAAAAAAAAAAATCAAAAGGTAACTTCAGACCAGCATAAGCAAGGAAAAAATCTGAACTATTGTGATGAAGAGAAAATCTTGCAAATAACATATTTAGGTAAATAAAATATTTAACCATAAGGATTGGAAGATTGGTTTCATACGTACCTTAGAACTGTCTTTTTAAGAAGTTCTTTAATTGAAGATTAATGCGTGAGCTTCAGGCAATTCTTGAATTATAAAAGCCCATGTAAAATATTGTTACTATTTTGAATAGAATACATGTTTTCTATGTAAAGGCCCTTTTACTGAATTCTTAAAGATGTTTAAAACCAAAAAAGTTCAGAAAGAGAGATCAGTCTAAATTCGTGATGAAAAGATTATGAGCAAAGGATTATATATTCTTTTGAGTTGCTTATATGTAAGATAGAAATAGAAGACAATCCTGGCCATGAAGTATTTTAGAAATATATGGCTTCAGTGACCTTGGAAAAACTCACTTCAGCCAACAAAACAAAACCAAGATTAAAAGCACAAGCATAAGAATACCATGAGATAGAAAGCAGGTAGAGAATATTGAAACTGATTAAACATAAGGTTAAAACAATTGGTCTAATTATGGTTATAAAAATGGGACCGTTAAAAATAAGTGTAAAATATGATGTAATTTAATAGCAATTATTTGTGTGCAAGTGACCAGTCTACTGTAAGAACACTACATTTGTGTTGGCGGAGGGAGAAAAGTGGGGTGGTAGAAAGTAGGGGATAAAAATAAAGGGTTCTAATTTTATAGTCTTATGTAGAGAATAAGCAAAAGATGACTTATTATTGATTAACTTGAGAAGTATATAAAGAATCATGTTTTTGAGAAACTTAAAGGAAATCATTTGAATATTTCAGGTGCATGAATTACAAATCACTGTAGAATCGAAACATAGTTCATATAGTGAAAGATAAAAAAATAGGTGAGAGAAATATAACCAACCACATAGGTTATGGAAACATCTGCATAAAAGTGACATGCCCCAAATTTTAAAAAATTCAACTATAGGCTGCTCTTAAGAAACACAGTCTAGGAAAATTAGAGGTTGGAAATTAAAGAATACACAAAAATTAATTAGGAACCTACAAATCAAATGCATAGGCAATGACCATAATTTACGAAAAAACAGAATTCAAGGGAAAATGCATTAAAAAAAACCAAAGAGCTTTATTTTACATTGAAAAGAGAAATAATTCATTTAATGAATTTTTGTGTGCTAAAAATCAAATTGTATAGCTCAAATATGAATACAGAAAATTTACAAAACAGAATCGTGGAAGAGAATAATTAGCATGTTCTTAGCCTTTGAGAGATGTAAAATAAAAATAGGATATAGAAATTGTAATGTATTCCTAAAGTTGAAAAAGAGATATCAAACATTTTAATAAAAATACAAAATTTTGCTGAATTATATTTATAGTAATAGGGACAGAGCTATATCATCTAAAACATAAGATGGAAAAACTGAATTTAAAGATATCATATGTGAATTTTCAAATTATATAGGGATTGGTGGATGGGAGGTGTAGGGAAGAAGGACTTGTAATTTGATTGTAAATTTTATCTAGAAGAATAATAAATATTGGATGTAAAAATAGAAATGTGTTATATATTATGTATTTCAAATGTATTAACATTGGCATCATATTGAAGTGTTATAATCTTAAAAATTATATGGTTCTGGTGTTATAATCAGTAAACAGATCAGCACGAACCCAACATATTTCTGTAATAATTTTTTTTGATGTTTAACCCTTTCAATGATTTTTATTTAATTTTTTAAAAATTATAAAATTTTTTTTTTTTATTATACTTTAAGTTCTAGGGTACATGTGCATAACGTGCAGGTTTGTTACATATGTATACTTGTGCCATCTTGCTGTGCTGCACCCATCAACTCGTCCTTTACATCAGGTATAACTCCCAATGCAATCCCTCCCCCCTCCCCCCTCCCCATGATAGGCCCCAGTGTGTGATGTTCCCCTTCCCGAGTCCAAGTGATCTCGTTGTTCAGTTCCCACCTATGAGTGAGAACATGCGGTGTTTGGTTTTCTGTTCTTGTGATAGTTTGCTAAGAATGATGGTTTCCAGCTGCATCCATGTCCCTACAAAGGACACAAACTCATCCTTTTTTATGGCTGCATAGTATTCCATGGTGTATATGTGCCACATTTTCTTAATCCAGTCTGTCACTGATGGACATTTGGGTTGATTCCAAGTCTTTGCTATTGTGAATAGTGCCACAATAAACATACGTGTGCATGTGTCTTTATAGCAGCATAATTTATAATCCTTTGGGTATATACCCAGTAATGGGATGGCTGGGTCATATGGTACATCTAGTTCTAGATCCTTGAGGAATCGCCATACTGTTTTCCATAATGGTTGAACTAGTTTACAATCCCACCAACAGTGTAAAAGTGTTCCTATTTCTCCACATCCTCTCCAGCACCTGTTGTTTCCTGACTTTTGAATGATCGCCGTTCTAACTGGTGTGAGATGGTATCTCATTGTGGTTTTGATTTGCATTTCTCTGATGGCCAGTGATGATGAGCATTTTTTTCATGTGTCTGTTGGCTGTATGAATGTCTTCTTTTGAGAACTGTCTGTTCATATCCTTTGCCCACTTTTTGATGGGGTTGTTTGTTTTTTTCTTGTAAATTTGTTTGAGTTCTTTGTAGGTTCTGGATATTAGCCCTTTGTCAGATGAGTAGATTGCAAAAATTTTCTCCCATTCTGTAGGTTGCCTGTTCACTCTGATGGTAGTTTCTTTTGCTGTGCAGAAGCTCTTTAGTTTAATGAGATCCCATTTGTCAATTTTGGCTTTTGCTGCCATTGCTTTTGGTGTTTTAGACATGAAGTATTTGCCCATGCCTGTGTCCTGAATGGTACTACCTAGGTTTTCCTCTAATCTCTGGGACACATTTAAAGCAGTGTGTAGAGGGAAATTTATAGCACTAAATGCCCACAAGAGAAAGCAGGAAAGATCTAAAATTGACGCTCTAACATCGCAGTTAAAAGAACTAGAGAAGCAAGAGCAAACACATTCGAAAGCTAGTAGAAGGCAAGAAATAACTAAGATCAGAGCAGAACTGAAGGAGATAGAAACACAAAAAACCCTCCAAAAAATCCATGAATCCAGGAGTTGGTCTTTTGAAAAGATCAACAAAATTGACAGACCACTAGCAAGACTAATAAAGGAGAAAAGAGAGAAGAATCAAATTGACACAATAAAAAATGATAAAGGGGATATTACCACCGACCCCACAGAAATACAAACTACCATCAGAGAATACTATAAACATCTCTATGCAAATAAACTGGAAAATCTACAAGAAATGGATAATTTCCTGGACACTTATACTCTTCCAAGACTAAACCAGGAAGAAGTTGAATCCCTGAATAGACCAATAACAGGCTCTGAAATTGAGGCAATAATTAATAGCCTACCAACCAAAAAAGTCCAGGGCCAGATGGATTCACAGCTGAATTCTACCAGAGGTACAAGGAGGAGCTGGTACCATTCCTTCTTAAATTATTCCAAACAATAGAAAAAGAGGGAATCCTCCCTAACTCATTTTATGAGGCCAACATCATCCTGATACCAAAGCCTGGCAGAGACACAACAAAAAAAGAGAATTTTAGACCAATATCCCTGATGAACATCGATGCAAAAATCCTCAATAAAATACTGGCAAACCGGATTCAGCAACACATCAAAAAGCTTATCCACCATGATCAAGTGGGCTTCATCCCTGGGATGCAAGGCTGGTTCAACATTCGCAAATCAATAAACATAATCCAGCATATAAACAGAACCAAAGACAAGAACCACATCATTATCTCAATAGATGCAGAAAAGGCGTTTGACAAAATTCAATAGCCCTTCATGCTAAAAACGCTCAAGAAATTCGGTATTGATGGAACGTACCTCAAAATAATAAGAGCTATTTATGACAAACCCACAGCCAATATCATACTGAATGGGCAAAAACTGGAAAAATTCCCTTTGAAAACTGGCACAAGACAGGGATGCCCTCTCTCACCACTCCTATTCAACATAGTGTTGGAAGTTCTGGCTAGGGCAATCAGGCAAGAGAAAGAAATCAAGGGTATTCAGTTAGGAAAAGAAGAAGTCAAATTGTCCCTCTTTGCAGACGACATGATTGTATATTTAGAAAACCCCCTTGTCTCAGCCCAAAATCTCCTTAAGCTGATAAGCAACTTCAGCAAAGTCTCAGGATACAAAATTAATGTGCAAAAATCACAAGCATTCTTATACACCAGTAACAGACAAACAGAGAGCCAAATCATGAATGAACTTCCATTCACAATTGCTTCAAAGAGAATAAAATACCTAGGAATCCAACTTCCAAGGGATGTAAAGGACCTCTTCAAGGAGAACTACAAACCACTGCTCAGTGAAATAAAAGAGGACACAAACAAATGGAAGAACATACCACGCTCATGGATAGGAAGAATCAATATCGTGAAAATGGCCATACTGCCCAAGGTTATTTATAGATTCAATGCCATCCCCATCAAGCTACCAACGAGTTTCTTCACAGAATTGGAAAAAACTGCTTTAAAGTTCATATGGAACCAAAAAAGAGCCCGCATTTCCAAGACAATCCTAAGTCAAAAGAACAAAGCTGGAGGCATCATGCTGCCTGACTTCAAACTATACTACAAGGTTACAGTAACCAAAACAGCATGGTACTGGTACCAAAACAGAGATATAGACCAATGGAACAGAACAGAGTCCTCAGAAATGATACCACACATCTACAGCCATCTGATCTTTGACAAACCTGAGAGAAACAAGAAATGGGGAAAGGATTCCCTATTTAATAAATGGTGCTGGGAAAATTGGCTAGCCATAAGTAGAAAGCTGAAACTGGATCCTTTCCTTACTCCTTATACGAAAATTAATTCAAGATGGATTAGAGACTTAAATGTTAGACCTAATACCATAAAAATTATAAAATTAATGTCAACAACAGAAGTCAAATATCCGAAAAAATATGCATGTCACTACCTTGAATAGAAATTTGCCTCATTTTCTATTCAATAATTTGTCATTTTTCTTAATGACTGAACTATTTCCCAATCTCCCTTGCAATTCGGCATCACAACGTGGCGGTTGTGGCCAGTGGCATACAGGCTGAAATAAGATGCTCAAATTTATTTTGAGTGTATATAAAGGGAATCGGCATGCCGTTCTCCTATTTTCCTTTTAATAACTGGCTGAAAAATAGATGTAATGACTGGAGCTGAATCTGCCAACTCTGGTCAAGAAGTGAAAGCCAAATGTTGGGGATGGCAGAGAAAAAAAAGAAACAAACTTGGCATTGTAATGATTATGAACTCACCATCTTTCCTGTGTTTATCTCTCTAGTAACACATAAGAGACATAAACTGCTATCTTGGTCTTTGTTAAGTCACCATTTGTAGGTTTTCTCTCACTGAAAGATACAGATACAGATACAGCAGTATTTGTTTACATAGATTTTTACTGTAATCAGAATGTGAGCCAAAGTTTTACACAATAATAGAAGGCATTGAGGTTTTAATACGTTTTAAAATATTTTAGATATTTTTAATAATATGACAAATACTCAAGACCACCAGACTTTGAGAATAAAATATTTTAAATATTTTTGAATTTCTCGATATACTCCTTGCTGATGATCTCCTTTTCCTCTTCCATCTGATAAAACCACAGTCTCCAAGGGAAATAACTATTCTACATTTGGTGTTCACCATTCCCGTATTCATCTTTCACTACAAAGGTTGATATATGTTATTTTACATTTTTTAAATGTCATATATAAGGTATCATGTTATAGGTATTTTTCTGCAGGTTGCTTTCTCTCTAATTACCATTATTTGTGAGATTAATTCATGATGATACATTTAGAGACAGTATTGTAATTCATGTATCTATTTTCTCTTTGATGGTCAGTTGAGTTTTTCCTCTTATTTTCCTATTAAAAATCAATGCTGCTATGAGCCATCTTATATGTCTTTTTGTGGACAGGTGACAGTTTCATTAGTATATATCTGGTGGTAGAATTTCCGTGTCATGGTGTATGTTCACATTTGCTAGTTTTTGCCAAATTGCATTGCAAAGTTAAAGATTCTACAAATGTATATCAATACTTTGCATTGTTAAATTTTAAAACATGCTGATCTATTAAGTATAAAATGATATTTCTTTTACTTTGATTTGTGTTCAATTTTTAGTACAAGTATGGCTACGCGGTTTATGTGTTTTTAAGCTATTTAGGTGTTCACATCTGTGAGTTTCCTGTTCGCATCTTTGCTCAATTGTCTATTCAATTATTCGTCATTTTCTTAATGAATTTTTGGATAGGAACGCAGTCTTTAAAATATCTTTAGTTAATTTTAACTAACTGAATCTCCATAAGAAAAACTTTTACTTCTATATCAGTTATATTTATTGTTATCTCTCTCTCTCTCTCTCTCTGTCCCCAAATCATAGTTTCAAGTATAAAACCTTGAGAAAGCGATGGACTTTTCTTATTTTGCCTCCGTATTCTGTCTTTCATAATTGGAACATCCACCAGCTGACAATCTGAAGGGGATAGTATTAATACAACAAGCAGAACTTTTTGCATTCCTTTTTATTTTTCTCTTGTGGCTGGTTGTAATGCAAGATTCACTACAGGCTCTTGTGGGATTGCTAACATAAAAATACAGGGAGACCTTAGCAGCAAGAACAGATCAATGAGGCATCCCCTGCTATTCCTGCCCTGTATTGGTGACCATATTCTAGCACTCTGCCTTAGCTCACTCACCACTGGGTGCTCCTCTACAGGCCCCTGGGGTGTTCCTAGGCCACATGTATTATTCATCAAATATTAGGGTTCACAGTCTCTGACTGTAAAAAAAAAAAATCAATCTACACTGATCTTCATTTTATATTCTGTAAAGAGACTTGGTTGAATCGTTTAAACTTGTGGGTTTTGTAAGATAATATTTAAATGATTCAAAATTCAAAAGGTACACAAAATGAAAAGAAAAAAAACAAGAAAAAGTCACTTCTAGATCATCCCTCTTTCACTTGGACAGCCAACATTAACAATACCACATGTAAGTATATATTTTATAGATATATATGTATATAATATCATTTTAAAAGCATCATTACCATTTTATTCACATAGTTCTGTATTGTGGTAGACAGAATAATGGCCCCTGAAAACATCCATGCCCTGATGTCTAAAACCTGTGAATATGTAAATCTACATGGAAAGAGGGACTTCACAGATGTGAATAAAGTTCTTTAAATACTTAAAGGCAGAGAACACAGTGGTGATTAGAGAAAGGAGTGACTGAAGAAGGATAAGAGACTGGTGTGATGTCACTGGCTTTCAAGACGAAGAAAATGAGCCATGAGCCAAAAGAATGTGGGTGTCCTCTAGAAGCTGGAAAAGGCAAGGAAGCAGATTCTCTCCTAGGTCTCCAGAAATAAATGCAACCCTGAAAACACTTGGAGTTACCCCGATGGGACATGTCTCAAACATCTGACTTACAGAACAGTAAGAGAATCAGTTTGTGGTATTTTAAGCCTGTAAGTTTGTGTTCATTTGTTAGAGCAGGAACACTAGAAAACTGACTAATACATGCACCTTGCTGTTTTTAATTTTTTAAAAATAAAGTCATTCCATATCAGTATATAAAGGGCTTATTCAGGCTTTTATTTTTTTAAATTTTTGCATCTGTATAGTAATTAATTATATCTATGTATATAGTAAATATACACATACACCTGTGTAGTAAAATTGATATACATCTGTACAGTAAAATTTCATTTTATTATTAAACTGTGGTCACATTTGCTATGGTCTGAATGTTTGCTGCCCCGGCCCACCCCTGACAAATTACTATGATGAAACTTAATCCCCAATGTGATGGTAATTTGGAGGCAGGGCCTTTGGGAAGTGATTTATGAATGAGATTAGTGTCCTACCAAAGATTCTGGAGAGATCCTTGTGTTTTTGTTTTTGTTTTCTTGGAGGAAAAAAGTGTATCTTCTTGCCACATCTAGAACAGCTCAATACTCTTCTAATTCATCTCCTTCCATTTATTTGTCTTTTCAAATCTTCTGGACTAATATTTAAATCAAAGGAGAATCCTTGATTCTGGAGAAATCTTTTGCCGCAACCTCTTCCATTGGGTGAGGTTGCAGCAAAAAGACAAGCATCTATGAACCAGGAAGCGGGCCCTCACTAGGTGTTGAATCTTCCAGGGTTTTAATTCTGGACTTCCTAGCCTCCAGAATAGTAAAAAATAAATGCCTGTTGTTGATAAGTTTATGGTATTCTCTTATAGAAGCCTGAACGGACTAAGGCACCATTTATCGAAGACTAGTGAAGTCTTTTCTCCTGCCATTTTAAATAGGAGTACAATGAATACCCTTGCACAAGTAACAGTTTTAAAGCATATAATATTAAACATAGGTGAAATCTCAAAAATGGAACTAAGCATTCAATGGGAATGTGCACTTTGCATTTAAATTGATATTTTGAATTAAAATGATAATTTTCAAATTAGACTTCATAGAGGTTGTTTCAATTTATATTCCGTGTCTGAAAGTGCTGTTTCTTCATGCCTTAGATTACAAAGTATTATATTGCATATTATCTTTGTGTACTTGATGGCAAATGAAAGAAATTCTACTTTGAATATATCTCTATTTACATGTTTTAAAAGTTATTTGTGGCCGGGCGTGGTGGCTCACACCTGTAATCCCAGCACTTTGGGAGGCTGAGGATGGCAGATCATGAAGTCAGGAGATGGAGACCATCCTGGCTAACATGGTGAAATCCCGTCTCTACTAAAAATACAAAAATAAGCTGGGCGTGGTAGTCCCACCTGCTCGGGAGGCTGAAGCAGGAGAATCACATGAACTAGGGAGATGGAGGTGGCAGTGAGCAGAGATCCTGCCACTGCATTCCAGCCTGGTGACAGAGCAAGTCTCCGTCAAAAACAAAAAAAAAGTTATTTGTATTTCTTATTCTATGAATTTTCCTCCTTTTTTCTTCCTTTCTTTCTTCCAATGAGTTGGCCAAGTTTGTTTCTGCTGGGTTGACAGACATTTCTCTTATTGATATGTCAATGCTTTGTATCTCCTGGAGAAACAAACTCCTTTCCTTTGGCTTTGCTTTTTGGAATCTATGTGTGTGTGTGTGTGTGTATATGTATATGTGTGTGTGTATATATATATGTATATGTGTATATATATATATATCTGCATCAAATATATGTATTCAAATATTTTTTCTGGACTTGAGAATTTTATTTCATTTTTAAAAAATCTTTCCCAATATAATGTTTTATATCACTATAGGTTATTTAGTATTTTTATGATTTCAACATTTACATCTTTATCCCATTTTCTTCTGCTAAAGTGATGAAAAAACTTTACCTTTACTTTTTGCCAGAAGCCCACCTACTTGTTCTAACATCATTTATTGACTCTCCATCTACTTAATATGTTCTTTTAAAATAATTTCCTTTAAAACCAAAGTTTTCTAATTGTTTAACAATGAACATATTGCATCTATCTAAACTATTTTAGCTTCAGTTTACATTAATTATATTAATATTTATTAAGCTTTTATAAAAGATAAAATATTTTCTGTATTTTTATGAAATGATTGATAATCTAGTTTAATATAATTCAGTGGAAGATTCAGCAGACCCCAGCTGGACTGACTGTCCAGTATGCTGCCTTTTTGCCAGTGCCCACACCTGTCCAACAAGCTTTTCTTTTGGGAAATCATTTGTCTTCCCCCAGTTCTAGTCATGGTCTGATTGTACTGATAATCATGGTATCTTCTCACCCCAGACACAGAGCTTAAAATATGATTTACCTTGGTCTTGTCTTGGAGAATAATTCATCCTCCTGGCAAGTCATATATAAGTTTGTTACTGTTTGTGTGTGTGTTTATTTATTTAAACTTTGCTAGAGGAAAAGAACTTTTTCCTACACTGGTCAAGATACAGAGAAAATGTGATAGTGGAAGCTGCCAGAGAGCCTTGTTTTTAATTGGCTGAAAAATGTAGTCTGAGGGAAGAAAGTTGACTGACAGACAAAAAATGAGGCAAGTAAATGTCCTGGATAATTTTGAATCTGTGGTTTAAATAACTATGGTCCGGATTCTTGTTCTACCCAAACATTTTTGGTTTTTTTTTTTTGTGATCGACATTAGCATCTTTCCAGATCTGAGTACACATCTACCTTTTTATTGACTTAATTTTAATTAACTTGAATGCTTAACATGTGTAATTATGACTAAAGCAAGAACACTGTTTTGAATAGCACATTTTCTCCTAGAAATTATATTTAAATATTAATAGTTTTATTATTAATAATAATGTACCTAGTCCATGTTCAGTGCTTTAATTTTAATATATCATGCATAATAACTATGTATATTTTGCTAGATCCCTAGTGTGAGGGATCTGGTTCTATTTTGAAGGTATATATTCTTTAGAATTTAGATTAGATAGAAATCTGGGAAAATCATGATCTAGTAAATAAAACAGTAAACTGACACCAAGTTACTTTCTAAATCCCAATATTTAACATTCAACTGCCAAGTGATTATGAATATTTTATAAATTAAATAGAATAACACGTGAAGCACATAGTGCTTTTCTTGGTATGTGACAGGACATCAAAAATAATCATTATTTTACATCTTAAATGATAACAGTAGGCTTATTATCTTGATCTCAAAAAGTCCCAGTCATAGCCTTCCATCTTTCAATGTCTCATCAAGTCTAAGTATTGTTTGCTTGGAATGAAACTGGGCAATAATGGGGAAATAAAACATTTTGTTGGATTTTTAATCAGTATTTCCCAGATATTCAACTAGGATACTACCGCCTGATACTACTAACACACGATACATCCCTGATATTACTTCCCTGGCTCAAGCTCTTGCCACATCTAGAACAGTCCAGCTCAATACTCCTCTAATTAATCTCCTTGCATATATTTGTCTTTTCAAATCTTCTAGGTTAATATTTAAAACAAAACTATAAACAATTTACTACTTTTTGATGATTTCGAAATTCTAATAGTATAAAGTACAATCTATTTAGTATAGTGTCAATGAAATGAAAACTCTCAAAATGTTTTGTGTTATATTATATGCCTTACTTTGCCTATTACTTGTATCTTCAACTGGTGCCTGCTATAAATTGTATAGTCTTGTCAGGCATTAAGAACCTTCTAATGAATTATTAGGTCTTGGAATGTTCTCTATTATATTTTTAAAGTTACTATAATAAACAGACATGATGAGAATTAAGAGTTCCTATTTCAGGTAAATTGAATACAATGGGAGTTGTCAGAAAAACATGAAGAATAATTGAGTTATTATGAAACCAAAGAGTTAGAAGATTTATAAATTAAACTCTCTGAAGCAGCTCTCCGACTGAACAGCTGATTTTTCTAAACTGTGAACTCCAAGGGTTAAACATTATGAGCATAAAGTAATCACAAGAATGTCTCACAAACAGGCTTAAGGCTAACAACATCTTTAGCAAATATGCTGTTTTCAACTTCAATAGCAAGTTGATACTCAAGTTGATACCCGATTCTTGTAATAGAAAACAGAAAACGTTACCATGAACTCATAAAACACGTGAACTACTAGCATGAGTCTTATATTTAGGAATCACTTATTTATGAAATTAAACATTTCTATCCTTGGACATGTATTTAATTGTAAATTATAACTCTGAAGCAGTTTTGTCTCTATAAATTGTATTTGTTTTAGCTAACCAAAGAATTAAAATCGGAAAAACCCCCAAACAGTTGTAAACCTAGATCCCAGAAATTTGAGGCTCTATTAATACCTTAAATTAAATGTCCATAGACTCACTGTTATGGACTGAATGTGGTCCATAACAAACTCATATGTTAAAGCCCTAACCTCTAATGTGACTCTATTTGGAGACAGGGCCTGTGAGGAGCTGACAAAAGTTAAATGAAGTCATAAGAATGGGACCCTGATTTGATAGTAGCAGTTCCCTTCTAAGAAAATATACCAAAACACTTGTTCTCCCTATCATGTGAGGACACAGTGAGAAAGTGATGTTTATAAGCCAAGAAAATCCTTGCCAGAAACCAAATTGGCTGGCACCTTGATTTAGCCTCTAGAACTGTGAGAAAATAAATTTCCATTGTTTAAATCACCTATTCTTGAACTCTATAGTAGAGGGAAGCAATCTTAAAGAAAATGCTGATATTGGAGTTATATATATAATAATATATCCCAGAGGTGTCCACTCCTTTATGTCCCTTCATTGGTTCTTTTACTCCCTAATTTAGCCCTATTAAAGTGTAGGTTCAAAAACTCCAAGCTGTTCTCTAGGTCTTATGAGTCTCCTGGCCCAGAACTGCTTTGACTAGGTGTTCAGAGACTGAGCTGTGGTCAGGACATTATGTTGGCTCTTGTGATTGGATGACCTGGGAGTGAGGCCGATGTTACTCAGTGACCCATCCCCAGTCCATCCTCTAGCTCCTGGACATTCACTTACATAGGACCCTAATAGTGCCCCCCATCCCAGTCCACTGAATTCAGTTCTTCCTGGGGCTCCTGCCAGACTCTGAGCTTTCATAGGTACTGAACTCAGACATGAAACTGTGGGACCCAGTATCTTTCTTCTACATTTTGATTTTTTTCCCTCACTTAATTGGGGTTGATCATTCATCCACAAAACCTTGATCAATTATCACAAAGAGGCCTTAGCTCTTAGAACACAAACACACAATCGTCCAGTTTTGAGGAGAAAGATTTGCCTTCCATCCTGGATGGCAGTGAGCACTATTTTGTTACTTCCTTATACATTTCTCACTTCCAGAAATGGATGGAAAAGTTTCTCTCTAAGTCACAAAAAACAAAATGCAAGATGAATCATCAGCAATGCAAAAGATGGCTACACTTACTTGTTTGAAGGCCTTTTTCACGCACTAGAGTACCCCTCCCTAAAAACCAGGCTGATTAGTTAACTTTGCATTATAGGACCTAGTACAAGTACAGAGAAAAGACTTTGTAAATGTTTGTTAAATGAATGAATAAATATATAAACAGCCCCTGGCTGGAATTGTTTTCTCCAGGAGAAACTACTAGAGACTACCCAGTCCCTTTTGCTTATCCTATTTTTTAATACCATTTCTTCATTATCAGCAGTCCAGTCCAAGAGATTTCCATTCCATGGATTTCCCTGTGAAGATTCAAGACCTTCTTCCGGCTAGTCCCCTCTCCATGGCTCAGGCATTGGCAGCTATCCAGGACCACGTTATTCAAGCCATCCAGGGCCACTTTAATTAACAGCCATGGTTTCAGGAAGGAAGTAGCAGACCAGTCAAGGTTAGCAGAATATGCCACCCCCAAATATGTCACTTTCCATACAGATTATTTTGAGCTAAAAGCACTAGAAAAACAGCAGATGTAAGAAAAACATTCTGACCTTTTTTTTTTTTTCCTTAAAAGCAGGAAATGAAATTCTCGTGTGAAAGATGTCCTTTCTATACCAAAGGAAAGTAACATTTTTATAGTCAAGGACAAGAAGTTGAGACTGAGGGAATTCTTTACAAACAGACCCTGTTAAAAGAATTCTCATCTTTCTTTATCCTTTTCACATAGCCTACTACTTTCCCACAACTGCCTCTACATTCTATGTAAACATTTAGGTTTTGCCACATCTTTGGGTCTTCATTTTCTTTCAAGGGCTCCCATGTCACATAAAAGTTGTATAAATTTGTATGGTGTTTTCCTGTTAATCTATGTTATATAAATTTAATTCTCAGGCCCAGGAAACTACCCGAAGGTAACAGACATACAGTTTTGCCTGCCCCATACTAACATTTCCTGATCTCCCAGGACTTTATCCAAGAAAAAAACCTAATATCTTTTTTTTTTTGGAAAAAAACATGACTTTTCTAAATTATTTTGTGTTTTCTTCTGCTCTGGTCTGTTGGTTCCCTTCCTGGATAGAGTAAATACAACTTTGCCCCAACCCTTTGGTCCTGCCCACTCCTCAGTGGGAAGGGAAATGCGTTTCTTAATTAACACTCATTAGGCACTGAATAATGATAATACAAGTAGAACCCTAACCAAAGGTCCCACATGTATTCTATGTATATATGCATGGCCTGGAGTGCTGCCTTCATCATCATTTGTGAACGGCAGCATTGTAGAGATGAAACTTGGAACCCTCCCTTAGACCTGAGGATTGTAGCCACACAGGCAGTTCTATAAAGTGCAAATTAATAATAAATCCTAAATAAATCTGTGGTGTTGCCTGGGCTGTGTGTTTTGAAAAAATTCTCATGTGATTCTGATGTACATGCCTGGTTGTCTTACTCCTAAGTACTAATCATTCCCAAACAGTCCTGACTTCAAGCAATAGCTTTGTCACCTCCAAGTTTTCTATCCACAAGAAAGTCCTATAACCTTTATGACCTCATTAATAAAGTATAGAAAACATTGCCTCTTTCTCAAAATGTTTGTGAATATCAAATGATATAATGTATCTACAGTGCATAGCACATGGGCATGCAATAAATGAAATTATTATTATAAATCTGAGCAGTGTGATCCTGTTCCCACTAAGTAGATGAAAATGTATCTATTCATTATGGTAGTAAACAGCAATAGATATCTTTTAGAGAAAGGTAGAGCTGATGTTACTTTGAAATATTTTATTCTGGAAAAGCTCATTTGGTCAAAAGACAGTCTTAGAATGAAATACAATAAAATATAGGCTAAGTCCATGGAAAGAGCTATCACAGGACCCAATGAAATCCAATTTAATTCCTTACCTAAGTTTATAAATAAGTGCTGTAGTTGCTTTTCTCCATTTAAAGTGCTTTCAGCCAAGACAAACAACTCAAATCCTTTTATTTTCCCTTAGTCGCCCTTAAATGAACACCTTAGTTATTTCTGACATCTCTAATCCAACCTGGTGTCCTCCATACTTTCTACAGCTGCTGTTTATTTTCTCCAGCGTCTAATAGTTCCTGTTCTTCTAAAAGATAAATTCAGAAGCCTCTTGCAGATTTCATGCTTGTGGTAGCTTCAGGTCAGGGAATTTACCTCAAAACCCATCATACACATTACCAAGCAGTAGACTTGAGTTCCTTCATTCATGAAAAGGATATGAAGCTGGAAAGAAAACTTGCCTCACTCTTTTCCAACTAAGGGATGAAGCAACAATTGTGGAATCCATACCTGGTGATTAATTGCAAATTTTTGAACTACAACAACAGAGGGCTACATTTCACAGTATGACATAGGAAACATTATAGAGGCAATAACTTTAGAGGATTTCAGACTAACAAATCACTTAATGTCACAAGCCAGGAAAGCCTATATTCCCCATCCCTTTGTTGCAGCTCACAGTAGAAGCAAGTTGTCCAAAGACGGCATTCACTGATGAGAACTGTAGCCTACAAAGAGATTCTTCTCCTAACAGGTGGCTGTACCAAATATTCTCTTCCTTTTTGAAGAGTCATGATTGTTTTTTAGTATAATGTATCATCAGTTAATTGGTAATATGTTTAAAACAGAGATAGAGTGACAAATCTACAACTGATAAAGTTTATAATTTAGATATGCTTTTCACACAATGGTAGGTAGAAATTGATACTTGTGTGAATTTTGGAAAGTTCTAACTTATCGGAGCTATCTTACTGTAGATTAAATATTATATGAACACTATGGAGCATGTATCAATGAGAAGAAAATGAAAACATAGTCCTTTAGTCATTTTGGTTTCAGATTTTAATAATTCTCAATGAATGAGAAATTCAACAGATGCATTATAACAAGATGTACTAGTTTCTAGAAATGAGTTGCATTAGTTTTATTATGTGCACGTGTGTAGGTGGCACATATACAGTCATACATAATTCTTTATCACATTTCATAGTGTGAGTTCAGATAGTCCCAATTAAATGTTGCTACTTTAAAATGTCCCCCTGTTCCACCAATAATTTCCTGAAGTATTGCTTGCATTCTAAAAATTGAAAGAATTTATATTTCAATGTTTAAATAACTCAAATGCCTACCTTGAACACCCAAGTTATATGTTGTCTATGGCAACATCGTTTTTAACCATTTAATATTTCTGCTTTTTAAAAAATTATTATTAAAATCAAAGTAATGCATCTCATGAACACTAATTAAAGTTTTAAATTTATTTAATTTTTAAAATAAATGTTTGAGTTCCCACTATAAGTCAGGCATTTTTCCAGATACTGGGAAATTAAATGATAAACCAAACAAAAACATGAAATATCATATTCTGATTGAGCTTATATTGTAGTTGGGGCTCAGATACTCAGGTTATCAGATCTTAAAAGAAAAGCAAAATGAAGAAAGAAGGACTTTAGGGGATGGGAACATATCCCGGCCCGCGGGATCGTCGAAGCAGGCCCTGGAGGAGGGAGTGGGAATTTGGGGAACAAGAGACACGAGAAATGGAGACAAGACAGTGCTCTGATCAAGTCTCGTTTAATGGCAGTAATGCAGTGCCTTATATACACTTGGAGAGGAAGGGGTTGGGCCAAGGCGGAAATGATCTCATTTCAGAGGGCGCGGCCAGGCAGGTTTCGGTTTCAACGGTCGGTCGTCATGTTGCGCCTGCGCTAGGAAGTAACAATTTTGCTACGAAGTAACAATTTTCACGCGCGCGGGAAAGATGGGTGAAGAAGCAGCAGGAAGAGCGCCATCTTGTGCGAGGTATTTAATACAGGGAAAAGACAAATCTGGGAAGGAGGTGAGAGGTGGAAATGAATAGAGCTCAGGCGTCTAATCGTCAATAATTACTTGCTATGGCTGGGGCGCGCAGCTCCGGACAGGAACAGGGGATGATAGTTGCAATTTTAAATAGTATGGTCAAGGAAGACTGAGAAATGTGACATTTCAACAAATATATGAAGGAGGTAAGAGATGAGCTAGGAGAGTATCTAGAGTGAGCATTATTGGAGGTGCTGAGAAAATGTAATAAAAGGGCTCTCAGGAAGGAGTGCTTCTGGCATGTTTTAAAAATGGGAAGTAGGGCAGTAGGTTGGAGTTAAGGGGAAATAGGAGAGTTGGGGAGAATGTAGGGCATAAGCCCAGAAGAGGGAGTGCTGTGGGAGGGAGGAGGGGCAATCCTGCATAGCCTCCTCAGGACTTGTCAGGACATCAGCTGTTACTGTGAGTGAGCTGGGAAATCAATGGAGGAACTGAGGTCTACAACTTGTGTTTTAAATGGGCTCTGGTTTCTTCAGTTCACTTCTTCACAGGGTGAGCAGTGAAGAGGAGAGACTAGTTAGGAAGCTATTGTAATAATTTGGATGACAGTGTCCTCCCATGACGTGACCCATAGTACTAAAAAACCCAAATATTTCCTTTCTCATTCCCTAATTCTTCTTCCCTGAAAGGACTTACCTCTACACTTCTGGTGCCTTCTTCTAGAGAGTCTCAATGATACTTCATTTCTTAATTTATAGCGGTTAGACATTATCCAGTCACTTCCTGTCTTGGGAGAGCAAGATTCAGATCTCTCACACCACAACTTTTTATGCAGGGATTCTCAAATATTCATGATCAGAGACCTTTTCTCTGAAACAATTTTTTATTTTCCTCGGTAAAGATTTCTTCAATATTCTACATGCAGAACCTGTTTCTGGCTTTCAATGTTGTGGGAGCAGGTGTGATAAAGGAGGAAAAGCTCCCACAATTCAGCATGCAATCCCAAATTTGAACATCCCTATTTTATCCCTGAGCTGTACCCTGTGAGCCTGACATCCCTGACTATGGAGTGCTCCCATTTAATTACTCTAGAAAATAAACCATACACCTGTGATCATGTTGTTTGTCTGGAGAGCGAATGCAGGGAGTCAGCTCCCTCATGTATAGCATTAGTGTGGGTCAATTTTCTTGGGGCTCTGAAGGGCAAACTGGCTCACTTCTTGTCAATATCACTGCAGGGATTTTTAAATGCTAACTTCCTTTACTTTGTTGAGTCCCATCAGTACCCGTATAACAATTTATGTCTTCCTAATTTCATATCCTGCTCTTCTCATTCTCCTTTTACATGTAAATATTGCTGCCATTTAAATGGAGTTCTGGAAAAAAAGGAGATAAAGTGGTATAGAAAATTGTGATGCTGAAGTTTAGTATCCATTTGGTTGGGTTGCGATGCTGAGGGATTCGTTCACACATTATTCTGGATGTTTCTGTGAAGGTGTTTGTTGGATGAGATTAACATTTACATCAGTGGACTTGAGTAAAGCAGATCACTCTATAATGTGATGGGTCTTATCCAATAAGTTAAAATCCTTAACAAAACACAGACCACCTCCCATGAGCAAGATGGAATTCTGCCAGCACACTGCCTTCAAACTCACTCTCAACTTTTTCCTGGGACTCCAGCCTGCTGGCCCACCCTGCAAATGTTGGATTTACCAAGCCCCCACAGTGATGTCAGCCAATTGTTTAAACTCTCCCTCTGTGTTCCTCCCTCTCTGTACTACCTTGCCCCCGACACACACACATATCCAAATTTCCTGATGGTCTGATTTCTCTGTAAAACTCTGACTAATACATCAATCCCCCATTTAAAAATATATGTCAGGGAGTATCTTTTTTTCCCACTCATTCACTTCCCTTACAGATGTTTCTGTACTTCTTTCTTATAAAGACCAGCTTCAGCTACTTTTAATGATATATATCTGAACACAGGTAAACCCCAAATGATCATTTAAGTACACGTTTTAATACTTAGAATTGGGCAGTTAGAGAAGCAATTTCTCATCCTAATGTGTCCTGAATGAGGCTTATTTCTGCTTATTTTACCATACATGACAACTACATATCACATTCCAGGCTAATGGGCACTTGAAAGCCAATGCTTTATAATTCTCTTCCTATTGGAAATGTAGAAACAGTACTAGGCAGTAATTGAATTAATTATATTTTTATTTAAAAGACCAAACCCACAAGTACATTTGGTCTGGAACTTAATTTGCTTGCAGATTTTTCTCTCAAAAAACCAATTCTCTCTCTATTTCTATAATTTAATTTCTTTCAAAAATGGCCATAATATATGATGATGCATTAGTAAATGACTTCTAACAAAATTAACTTTTGCTTGCTTGTGGATCAGACCTGCTTTCTCATCTTCTCATTAAGATACTTAAACCGGTGGAGAAAAGCTACACTTCTTAAGGTTAAAGGATGTATTTATTTCGCAATATAACTGTTCAGTATTTAGGCTAAGCTACAATGAGTAAGGCCATGAAAAACCTACTGGCATAACTGGGAAGACACACTTGGTTACAATACGGTATGATATGAAATATAAGAGGGATAAGCATAACAGTTTACAAAAGTAAAAAAATGAGAGCAACTTATTAACAGAGAACCTGGGAAACAGATAATGTTTTAGAGAAGAGGGAAAATCTAAACTCCTCTGAATGATGAATGGCTTCCTAGGCTGAGAACCAGAGGAGGACATTCTGGTGCATGCCATGTATAAAGGTATGGAGCAATTCATTTCATGGAGGGATCCAGAAAATGCTAAGAATCATTTTGGAATTTAAAACAGAGTTAATGAAAGTCAAGATTTTGTTGGGAGGGAAGCTGACAAAGAATATCTTGAAAACTTCAACATTCCCAAGTTTGACCCTAGTAGTGGATGCTGTTGTTGCCCTGCCCATATAGCCTGTGCTATTCACTGAAAAGTGGCCAGTTACCAGCACCTGCATTCTTTGTTGGAGAGCCTTCTTTGATTTCTGAAGTCCATTTTGCTATTAATATATCAATCTAAAAAGGGGAATTATTGCTCCCTGTGAGCATCCCTTAACCATTGCTCTCAGGAGCTGGTATTTACATACTCTGGCTTCCTTGTTTATTTAGTGGGACAACAGTGAATATATTCTAAACTTGTTCCTATACCCTTGTAGCTAGTTTAAGCTCCAATTTCCCTTAGTCAGATCATCAAGATGAGATGCCAGCACTGTTGATGGCAAGTGAGTATGCTGTAGTATCACAATTATTGAGAGGTTCACTCATGCCTCTTTTATATATATTTGCATTGAGATATATATAGAAGATAAAGGTAGAAGGAAATCCATTGCTTATATAATACCTCTAGTATTTGAGACATCAATGATAATGGTAAGGTTTGTGTAGGCAGTTGGTTGTTGTTAAGTGTCATTGAAACGTGGAAAGAAAAATAAGTGAGAGACTCAGGTCAGTCAACTACTAATTCAAGGAACAGTACAAACACCAGTAGTTCCTTGGGTAGCATTTACCATGACCTTTATCTTTTTAATCATAGGACAGAATGCATTGAAATCTAGGTTTCAGGTAGGATTGTGAAATTAGTAGATTTGCAAAGTCCTTGTTAGTCTTCTGTGCTAAATTCAGGGCCTTAAGACCTGGGATGGGGACATTAGATCTATGTGATTCAGAACAGGCTGTAGTCTTAAGTTTAGTTGAGAAGATCCTTTACTATGTTCCCTGGTAGAAGCATATCCATCTCTGAATCTCTAAGCTGGTAAAAATAAAAGTTGTGAGAAAGGAAATCACAAATGTCCTAAGAGAATCACAAGGAATAATAATGAGAAGATTTCCTCTTACTTCCACACTTTGGTTCCAGACCTGTCTTCTACCTATCAGGGACACAACCCCTCATAATCACCATAGTTCTTGACTGATTGCATGCAATCCCCGAGCTAGTACCTCAACAGTGCCTTTAAGGAGACATTCCAATGTTCTACTAGGCTGGAAGCTTCTGGAAGTTGGGAAATATGGTCGAACCAGTGGATTATCTGGTCATGTGATCATTGTTACATCTAACTTCCCAGCAATAAAGTAGGTACCTTGGTCCAAGGCAACAATTATGTAAGGTCAGATATAATTGAGATAGTCATGAATCAGACAGTCTGTGAGTCATTCGATAGTAATGATGACTGAGGCCCTAAATGTAGAGGAGGTAAATGCCTTCCATCACTCAGATCCACTTTTGATCTATGTTAAATTTAATCTAGCCTGTCAGTGGTTCTTTAAGTTGGTAGTCACTCAAGGAAAAGAGAGAGAAAGAAAAAAGGAAAGAAAGAAAGAAAAAAAGAAAGAAAGAAAGAAAGAAAGAAAGAAAGAAAGAAAGAAAGAAAGAAAGAAAGAAAGAAAGAAAGAGAAAGAAAGAGAGACAGAGAGAGAGAGAAAGAAAGAAAGAAAAAAAGAAAGAAAGAAAAGAAAGAAAGAAAAAAAGAAAGAAAAGAAAAGAAAGAAAGAAACAGAGAAACTAACTTACAAAAAGAACTTAAGTAGGGTAAGATATTATACCTGCAGCTTATATGATTATTTGATTATACCAAAAACAGTTCCTCAGGAAAAATATGTTTATCATCTTCCTTCTCTATCAATCATTGTTAAGGTTCACTAATTCTCCACTACTCCTCGGGTCTCTATTCTTGAGAAATCAGAGCTGTTGGTGAGCTGTTGCTGCAATTGGCCAGTTATGTTTACCACTAGATATGGTGGCACCAAGGGGCTCCACAGTGGATCAATCCCTGATCTCTCTACTCCATATGACCTTTTTTATGTAGCAGCAAGTCTATCACCTGATGAGAATCAGTCAATTACCACTGCCAATAATTATTTGCTTCCTCTGCTGGTCTGTAAGCATGGTGGGCCCACATGTTAGGAATGATTGCTGTCTCTTTAAGATGATTGGCATATTACTGTACTTTTCCACTGTGGTATAATTTTATAGTTTAAGAGATTTTATTCATTTTCAACTATTTAATAAGTGCCCCGCTGTCACCCATAT
This sequence comes from Chlorocebus sabaeus, assembly GCF_047675955.1. Classification (NCBI taxonomy): domain Eukaryota; kingdom Metazoa; phylum Chordata; class Mammalia; order Primates; family Cercopithecidae; genus Chlorocebus; species Chlorocebus sabaeus. The sequence continues at coordinate 99,479,570 of NC_132924.1, read as the reverse complement.
GTGCAAACTATAATTCAGTGTCACTGAAGATAAAGATACACCAGAAAAAAGCTGGCAGGAGATAATTCTGGCAATATAATTAGAGACCAATTTGTGAAGAAGTTTAAAGTTCATATGGTAGACAATGGGATGCTATTAAAGGATGTTTAAGCAACGAAGAGTTAGTCTTGGTGTATGATTTTGAAAACTAATAAAAATGGCTTGGAGGGTCGAGGCTGAAGGAAGACAAAATGGTCAGTAGGATCTCAGTGATCCAGCTAAAGACCTGAAGAAAGGAAATGACAACTAGAGTGTGTTGAAACAGATTGGAGGAATATGTTCCAGAAACAGATGTTCAAGTTTGCTAACTAATCAGGTGTGCGGGCTGAGAAAGGAGGGAGTCTCCTAATTGAGTTGAGTTTGCTCTGATCTCTCAGCTTTTTCTCATCTCTTAGTTTCTGTTGCCTGTCACTAAAGACTCAGAGGTGGCCCAGGACTCCATAGGAATGAGAAATGTAGCTTTCTAAAACAGAACACACGGGAATGTTCAAGGCAAGTATTTGCTGAGGTGCCGAGATACAATACAGAGCATCCTCCACACACACGCAGACAAAAAAAACAACAACAAAAAAGCCAAAATGCCAAAACTCATCACCTCAAACTAGATACATTTAGCACTTTGATTGTAGGGATTGTGCCACAGGTACGTGTGTATCTATCTGTCTGTCTATCTATCTATCTATCTATCTATCTATCTATCTATCCATCCAAACTCATCATATGTATATACGTGTTCAAAGTGTATGCATATGTTCAAACTCATCAAGCTTGCACATACATTAAATATGTGCAAGGTTTTGTTTATCAATTATACTTCAATAAAGTTTGTTTTTAAGTGCCAAACTCACACACTTTCTAAGGCTTTAGCTAAAAATGGTTTCTTGGCTTTTCAGCACCTTCCCCACATCTCACCTACTCGGGTATACAAGCTTCAGAGATTGTTGGGTGGGAGGATTTTTGAGGATAACTTGTGAAATGTTTTATAAATCCCTTCTCATATGACTGCAAAGAAGAAAGATGTGTTGTGGATGGAGGAAACTAGCTCCTCACTTTATGTCTGCTGAGGGATGCTTCATAGGGACCACTCGTGCAACTTAATGGGTATCTCTTGAAGATGGTTGACTCGATGAACTTTAAGTCTTAGTCCTATTTTGTATATATTAATCCTATATATCAACATGTACATACAAACATATATATTATATATATGTGTTTATGTTTTATATATAATAGCTTATATATTATATAGCTTATATATTCATATTTACATTTAGTTTATAAATTTTGTTTATATTATAAAATATGTATAACATATATATACAGACAACTTTCATATATATATATAAAAAATATGCCAAGATATATTTCTATATATGAAAGTGGAGAGATAAACTATGACCAACATGATAAAGGAAAACTTGTTGAATTGGGAGGGAGTCCTCTCATTCCACCCCCAGGATTTGTCAGCACAAAGGATTTGAGTGTTTTCTGTGGGCCAGAGAAGGACCACACAAAAGAGAGAGCCAGTGTGAACCTGGCTTGAGACAGTTGTTATATGTGAGCGGCTTATAAGACTTTTATGCTCAGAAGAAAGGAGGCAGCTGGAATTAAGTATGTGAATTAAGTGTGTGAATTCATCAAAGGAATCAAAATGATTGAAATCAGTCATGAAGAGTCTGCACATAAAATACTTGAGAGCACCAACAATGAAGTGATAATAGAAGAAGGCTTAGGTAGCATTAGAACAACAAAGATCTAACTCTAAGAGTATGTTAACAATGACTCAGCTCCCTCTGGTTTCTGCTCTGTCTTATTTTCTCTTTTAAGGAAGCACAGTTTGAAAGAGTTGCCTGTAGTTACCACCCTTACTTACTCAACTATTAATCTTTCTCCACCCACTCGGATCAGACTTTCTTTGCACCACTCCACTGAGAGTGCACTAATGAAGACCACTAATGTATGTACTAACGAAAGCTACCAATAACCTGGGTGGTGCCAAATACAATAGTTACTTTTCTGTTCTCTCTTATTTGAATTTTCACTGGCCTTTGGCACAGGTGTTTACTTCTTTCTTCTCGACTTCAGTGATCCTACAGTCTTATTTCTCCTACCTCACTGGTTGCCCTTCCTCAGACTTCTTTATGGGATCTACTTCCTCAACTGGAAGTATAAATAAGAACTTACCCAGAATCCGCTCTTGTCTTCTTTTCTCCTATCTACTCTTTAACCCTAGGTAATATAGTCTAGTTCCTTGGGTTTAAGTGTCTGTAACATGCTGTAACGCAAATTGCATCTCTGTTCTCCCCCCCACCCATTCCTTCTTTCATTTCTTTATTCCTTTCATTCTTTTTTCTACAATTACTGTTTTAGTGCTTATATAGCATCAGGTGCTGAGACATAGACACAAGAGATTTAATTTGAAAAAAAAAGAGAGATTTGTCAAGAGACAAGAGGAAAGAGAAATTGCCTTTGTGCTAAATAAATCAGCAGCTGCATCCCTAATGGGTTTCTATAGCTACCCTGTTAGTCACAAATAACAACAACAAAAACAAAAAGACCCTGATTGACTTAAACAGAAAAAAAGTTGGTTGGAAGTGTGGAGGATACCTTACAGAACCTACAGGGAGGCCACAGGCTATGATGAGAGCCAAGAGAGGCAGAGCTATGATTACCCAGACATCACTGATGGCTGGCCGTCACTTCTACACCTGGCATCGTCCCTAGGTGACATCTTATTGCTGAGCTCCGGCCTCTACCACCACAAGCTGGACTATCCACACCACTGCAGGGATCATAACAAAATTATTTACTAACCCTTTCCTTTGCCTCACTCTCTCAAGAATCAGAGAGGGCTATCCTACTGGCCATGCTCAGATCACACAGCAGGTAGGGAAAGATGTTTCTAACATCTTTTCAGGTTCTGTCTAGGGAAGTCAGGTTGCCTCTTGTCTTGTCTTCCCACAGACATGAGTATGAATGTTCATCATCTTAAACATCAAATAATGAATAGACGCAGTTCCAGAGAAGGCAGGCTGTATGGAAAAGGTGGAAGTGACTCTGACTCCCTGGGCTTTCATTCATACCTCTGCCTTCAATCAGCATGTGAGTCATATAAATCATTCATCCTCCCCAGGCCATTCATTGTTGACTTCGCTACAAAACGAAGCTGTTGCCTCCACATATTTTCTAGCCCTTTCCAGTGCTAAGATTCTCTAGGCAGCATCATATAGCCAAGAAATTATATCAGTAAACCAAATCATGCCAAAGTTTGCAACATTTTATCACTTATGACTCTTCTTGGAAAGCTCTTAGAGCATAATGTAGATCAGAATATCTTCACTAGGTGTTATAAAGGTAGAAGAATACAAATGAGAAGTAGTAAAGGTGAGACATATATACACTGGCCAGATGAACTGAAGTGAGACTCAGAGACAATACGCCAACACTGTGGTTATGTTTATGCTCCTGAAAAAAAAGGAAAAAAAAAATGCCAGGGGAGCCAAGTTTCCCTTTTAAACAGTTCAACAGAAATACAAAAAATATCACAGTAAAAAAGCGGGTTATGTCAACACATACATCAGCTAGAGGTAACAGGCTAAATACAACTAGGTTTCTGTTCCACAGAGATGGCTCCAGAGCTAGAAAGTTCTGTAAAGATGAGCAGAAACTGTAACTGATGCCAGATCTATCTTCTGTGACATTATCTTAGAAGGCCATAGAGCAAAGCATCAGTAACTCTGAAAGTTGAAATACTCTGTAGGTTTTTTGAATAATAAGTGTTAGGAAACTAGAAGAAGACAGCAAAATAGGATTATTCTTAGGTTTTTTATGGTCTAATAAATACACTAGAGAGGAAAATTAAGTTAAACCTGAAAGGTAGAAGAAGATAATTTAAATTTGTATTTGTTCTTGGTACCTGAAAATGTAATCAATCATTTTGGCCAATAAACAAGTAAATTCAAATTGCGAACTTGGATTTATTTGAGATCTTACTGATATTTTCCAAGGTAACGAATACTGCTATCCAGGGGAGCATCTTTTTCTCATGACACCAATTATTTAGGGTAGAGTACTCAGTTTAGGAATCGATAAATAGTAGGAGAGAAAACTGGTTAATGATGTACCAGGAGATAATCTTTTAGAGAAGCACCTACAACTTCAGTTCTCTTACAAATATTTATTTGCATTATAAATTGACAAGACTACTTTCTTTTTATATATAAAAAGTAAAAAGTAAAGTTTTCTTCAATTCAGAGAGACAGTTATTTCAGGCAGTACATATTTGTGTGGCTTATATTTATCTTTACTCTTTATTTTTTCATGACTGGGAAATAGCTAATGCATTCCATGCTTTTCCTCATTAATGATATTCCATTCCAGTATCAAGAAAGAAAGATACTTTTTGATAAAACAATGTTTGATGATTGGACCAAGGCAACTGAGACCTGGGGAAATATCCTGTTATTCAAGAGACTTGGGAGGGTAAAAATGAAGAATTCTGTGCTTGCACGGCACTTTGGCCTTTCTGCTGGTGAACCAAAGACAAACATGACCATATGTGTCCTTCAATTATGAAAGTCTCATAGAAAAGAGCAATGTGTGTCCCCAAACCATGAGAAGTACTATGAAGGGGATTTCCCAAAGGGAAGATGCCTTGAGACTGACACGGGTGAGGGACCTATCACAGAGGAAATAGTCAACATGGTTTTTCTAGAGGGGTTACTCCTCTAGGATAATTGGAATTAAATATAGCAATGCCAAAAGAGGGCAATGCTTACCATTTCATAGTTTGTATTGAATGGCTAGTTTCAGGAATCAGCAACTCTTACTATCATATATCTTTCCCACTTCTCTCATACTCTAAGCTCCAATTATGTACAACCACTGACATATCTCCTAACACACCATACACTCTCCCAGCTCTGTATGTGTGCATAGGCCAGTGTTTTACTCTTGAATACCTTCAACTAGTATGTGTTGACCCCTATTGACTTTATGCGATGAGTTTCTCCAGGACCAGGATTAGGTATATCAATAAGACACACTATAGTATCATATGCACTGTAAGTTTTTGGTATTTGTGAAATGAATAAGAAGACAAAAAAGGAAGTGTGGAGCAGGGAGTAAAATCAGGTGCTCTGGAGGCATGCTGCAGAATTTGTATTCTGTTACCTTCCATTCATCATCTGAACAATATTGAGCAAGTTGTATAACCTTCCAGTGATTCTACTTCCAAATGTATGATAGGACTTTGGTGAGGATTAAATGTGATAATGCACGAAAGTCTCCTAGAATGGTATCTGACACATACTAACCATAACTATTAGGTGTGCATCACTTAAAAAACTGTTGGATAGATGTTTGTAGCAGAGGCAATAATTATTCTCAAATATTACATTTGCTTACCTGAATTGCCTAGTACAGTTAGGCAGGGGTGTATGATACATTCTAACCATCAGGCTATAAGTAATGAGCCATGAGCTGAAGTTTGAGTCTATATGCTTTATGTTGCCCTGCCACAGAAATGGTACAGGCATATATCGAGATGGAAAAGCCATGAAACTCAGGCAGTCTGGATAAACTTAGTTTTTTCTAACAATTGAGATTTGGGAATTTATTATTACATCAGCGTTACAGTATCCTGTTACATTTTCTTGACCAATTCAGAATTACACTAGAGTTTTAACTGTCCACTTTATATATTTATCTTACCTTTGATGAAAACAAATGAGTAGTGGAGACAGCAAGAGTGGCATTGCTTGCAACGGCTTGAGGAGTAAAATGGGTGTAAAGACAGACTGTGGTGGGGATAGAAGAGAGGAGGTAAGAGAAGGAACAACGTGGTCATGCCATCTTGAGTCAGGTATTGTTGTAATCAGTAAAACATTGTCTAAGCTTTTATATAATGATCAAAGTGATGTCATGCTCTCTTATCTGGGTTGTGCTTTATTTTCCCCTATAAGTAAAATTAAAAACTCAAGAATTTAGAAAAAATAAGAATTCTTTACTGTTTTTATAAGATTATATCAGCAAACACAAATAATTGCATTTTTTAACTTTCTCTAGAAATAGAGCATTGTGGTCATAGGTAGGTGAGGATCAATGGTTTCTTTGAAAATCTGATAAAAAATATGAACTTTTTCCTTAGGGAAAAGTGAAGATGCCCACATAATGCCCACATAAATACAGTTTCAAAGAATCCTGGACCCAGAATTACAAATCTTGGGTTGTTAGTTTCTATATCAAATCCTGATTTGAAACTCAGAAATCCCTTGAAAGAAATTCCCTAATAATCTTCATTTACCAGTTTGGCAACAGTTAGTAACAGTATAAGCACTGTGAGGAATATAGGTATGCCATGAACATGTAAGTTAGTGTAAACTGCTTTGGAGTGCAAGTAGTCAATATTCATCAAACTGAAAAATGGCCACACTCTCTGAGCTATCAATTCTATGAATAAGAACTATCCCTATAGATCCACTTGCAAATTTATGTCTCATATATATATTTAAGGATCTTTATTGTAGCCTTGTTTGCAATAGCAAAAATACCTGAAAATAATGACGACTGACAAGGCACTGGTAAAAAATTATTTTAGTACGTGTATATACAGTATTATACTCTTTGACTAGTAAAAAGAATGAAGTTGATGCATATGTACTAACCTGGGAATATAACCTGTTTCTTTAAATCAAGAAACAACTTTGCATATCAAATGGTTAGATAATATTTACTAAGTGGTGTATGTGTCTATACTGTACAGAAAAGAAAACGTGAGCATTATACAATTCACATAGGAAAACCTTAAGAAAGCAAAACTTTAATTTCAAAAACTTAGGTATCTTTAAAATGTTATATATATAATTTCATATATGTATATATGATTTCATATACATATATGCACACACACAGATACACACACATTCCTTACAGAGATATCACAAACTTCTTTCCCACAATTTTGGTACATTGAGGGTAGAACAAGCTCTGAAAATACAACTTATTTATCATGACCCAGATGATAAAACATCAAATTTAATTAACGTACCATGTGGTATTCCACTAATTGTTTCTAGATGTGTAACATAAATACTTACACGACTTTAACCTTTCAAACACCAACAGACTATATTTGGCAATGTTGGCAGCTTTATTAAGAGAGCTGTTAGTGATGCTAAGAAAGTATGCTCACTTTCAGCTGAGCCTGACAACATTTGATACATAGGCCATGTTGACAGTTGCACCAGCTGGATCATTTTTGGATCCTTACAGTAGACAAATCCGTCAAAAAAGTGAACTAGTCAGTGTGTGTATCTACATAGTCACAAGCGTGACTGACATTTTTTCAGTGATGCTAGGATCATGTCTCTCTGGGGGAAAATACTGATATTTATAGTAGACTTAAAAAGAAATGCTGGTTAAAATATCCTAAAACCCATAAATATAATTATAGGAAAATCTACAGCAATTTTCTATTTTTACTAAGATAAATTTTTCTCAAAATGCACTTGATTTTATATGTTGATATCCGATTATGATTGTGGTGGTACTGATCATTGTATTTTGTTCTGAAATAATTCTAAATTTTTTTAGTGCATAAAATGTTTAGTGCATAAAAAGTGGCATAGGTTAGTTGGATGGAGTTGAGGCACATAGAATTGAACCTCTCAGCATTAACCTCCAGTCTTCCCAGAAGCAAAGTCATTGACACAAGATGGGATGCTGCACTCCTGGTGAGATCCACACACAAGGTTCATATTTACATATTAAGAGTAGGCAAGGCCTCTTCTCTTGGCTCTCACACCACAGTCCCACTTCTGTAAAATTTCTCTACATGGGTTTATTTGCTGGACTGACCGGAGTATAAATCTGGGAAGGGAGGGAAAAACAAACAAAAAACAAAACAAAACAAAACAAAACTCACTTTATCGTACATGTGAGTGATTTGTTGGACTGCTTACCCGCAATTGAGTTGACAGTTTTCTGTATTTTATCAGTTGCCCAAAAACTCTGAGAGAGAACTTGTCATAGTTAAGCCATTTGTTCTAGGGTTGCCTTAATTAATTCATGAATTAAGCCAATCTTTTCTCTCTCAGTCTATGTTCTAAAGTCTCTTATTTAATAGTATTCATTTCTACCATTTGTTTTAGAAAGTAAGGAATTGTGATATAGGTTATTAATTTGGATGAGAAATATCTCAGAGTTTCTGATAATGTAATGCTTATTTAGAAAAATGTTGTGCATCTCTGTGCTATTTCTCTCCTAGGATAAAGTGGAGCTTCTCAAGAAGTACACAGATAAACAAATCTGTGAACTTCAGACTACCTATGGTGAGAGCAAAATATGCATTGTGGCTAAATGAAAAGATAACTCTTTGTTTCTGCACCTGGAGTTGTCTATTAATAGGAGTCACCTAGTTGTTGCTAATACATAATTTTAAAATAGGAATACAAATTACTGGGTTAAGTTGGCCTCCTGCAGAAATCAGCAAGTGATACAAGAGAAAAGACTTTTATTAAACAGAAATTTTTAATGCCTATCTAGTGGAGGATAAAATTGACATGACTCAATAATTAATTAAGCCATTTCTGAAGTTCTCTTTCAGTTTCTAAATACAGGGAAAAAAGTCAACTTAATCATAGGCAAACACTCTAAGAAACAGAATTATCTCATGCTAATTCACCTCTCTCACTTAACATCCAGCTACCACCCAGCAGCTGTCAAACATGTCGTTTGAATGATGGGATCTGCTCTAAGCAAACAATTTGATTATTCCTAAGTCACTCAAAGTATATTCGTTATACCTGGAAAAAATATGGAATTTTTCAAATTTAATCTGTATGGATACTCTAAGCTTTTGAATTGGACAGGGAAGTCTACCATGATGATTTTGGAGCTGAAGTATTTTTGAGATCTGAGTTCAGATATCACTAAGAGGTAATGACAGATATTATAGTACAAGCCTTTTGCTTAGCCTCTGTATTAGTCCGTTTTCACACTGCTATAAAGATACTACCTGAGACTGGGTAATTTACGAACAAAAGAGGTTTAATTAACTCACAGTTCTGCATGGATGAGGAGGCCTCAGGAAATTTCCAGTCACCGCAGAAGGGAAACGGGAAGCAAGGCACGTATTAACATGGCAACAGGAGAGAAAGAGAGAGTGCAGCAGAAACTGCTGTTTTTAAATCATCAGCTCTCAGGAGAACTCCTTCACTATCAATAAAACAGCATGGGGGAAACCATCCCTTGATCCAATCACCTCCCACAGGATCCCTCCCTAAATATGTGGAGATTACAACTTGAGATGAGATTTGAGTAGGAACGCAGAGTAAAACTATATCATTCTGCACTTGGCCCCTCCCAAATCTCATGTCCTTTTCACATTTCAAAACCAATAATGCATATCCAACAGTCACCCAAAATCTTTTTTTTTTTTTTCTGAGGCAAGGTCTCCTTCTGTCACCCTGGCTGGAATGCAGTGGAATAATCTCAGCTCACTGCACCTTCTGTGTATTAGTTCATTTTCACATTGCTTATAAAGACATACCCGAGACTGGGTAATTTATACAGAAAAAGGGTTTAATGGACTTACAGTTCCCACACAATCATGGGGAAAGCCAAGGAGGAGCAAGTCACATCTTATAAGGATGGCAGCAGGCAAAAAGAGAGAGCTTGTGCAGGAAAACTCCATCAGCTCTTGTGAGAACCATCAGCTCTTGTGAGACTTATTCACTATCATGAGAACAGCATGGGAAAGACCTGCCCCCATGATTCAATTCCCTCCCACTGGGTCCCTCCCACAACAAGTGGAAATTCAAGATGCGATTTGGGTGAGAGAGAACCAAATCATATTCCACCCTCCCCAGCCCCGAATCTCATGTCCTCACATTTCAAAACCAATCATGCCTTCCCATCAGTCCCCCAAAGTACTAACTCATTTCAGCATGAACTCAAAAGTCCATAGTCCAGGGCGTCATCCAAGACAAGGCAAGTCTCTTCTGCCTATGAGCCTGTAAAATCAAAAGCAAGTTAGTTACTCCCTAGATACAATGGAAGTATAGGCATTGGGTAAATGCAGGCATTCCAAATGGGAGAAATTGACCAAAACAAAAGGGCTACAGGTCCCATGCAAGTCCAATATCCAGAGGGGCAATCAAATCTTAAACGTCCAAAATGATCTCCTTTGTCTGCCTGTCTTACATTAAGGTCATGCTGATGCAAGAGGTGGACTCCCACAGCCTGGGCAGCTCCACCTCTGTGGCTTTGCAGGATATAGCTCCTCTGTTCGCTGCTTCCACAGGCTAACGAGTGTCTGTGGTTTTTTTCAAGCACACAGTGTAAGCTATCAGTGGATCTACTATTTTGGGGTCTGGAAGATGGAGGCCCTCTTCTCAGAACTCTACTAGGCAGTGACCCAGTATGGACACTGTGTGGGGGCTCTGAACCCACATTTCTCTTCCGCATTGTCCTAGAAGAATTTCTCCATGAGAGCTTCACCCTTGCAGCAAACTCCTGCCTAGGCATCCAGGCATTTCCATACATCCTCTGAAATCCAGACGGAAGTTCCCAAATCCCTATTCTTGACTTCTTGCACTGGCAGGCTCAAAACCATGTAGAAGCTGCCAAGGCTTGAGGCTTGCACCCTCTGAAGGCACAGCTCTATGTTGGCCCCTTTCAGCCATGGCTGGAGCATCTGGGATGCAAGGCACCAAGTCCTCGTCTCATGTGTGTCCATGTGAAGAGAGTCCAACAAACAGGCTTTGTGTGAGCAACAAGACTGTCTATTTCACCTGGGTGCAGGTGGGCGGAGTCCGAAAAGGGAGTCAGCAAAGAGTGATGGATCATCATTAGTTCTTATAGGTTTTGGGATAGGTGGTGGAGTTAGGAGTAATGTTTTGTGGGCAGGAGGTGGATCTCACAAAGTACATTCTCAAGGGTGGGGAGAATTACAAAGAACCTTCTTAAGGGTAGGGGAGATTACAAAGTACATTGATCAGTTAGGGTGGGGCGGAAACAAATTACAAGGGTGGAATGTCATCAGTTAAGGCTATTTTCACTTCTTTTGTAGATCTTCAGTTGCTTTTGGTGATCTGGATGTATACATGCAGGTCACAGGGGATATGATGGCTTAGCTTCGGCTCAGAGGCCTGACATTCCTGCCTTCTTATATTAATAAGAAAAGCAAAACAAAATAGTGAAGGGTTGGAGCGGCGATACATTTTGGGGTGGTATGGAGAGATAATGGGAAATGTTGCTCAGGGCTTCTTCGAGCAGGATTAGGGGTGGTGTGGGAACCTACAGTGGGAGGGATTCAACTGAAAAAAGATTTTGTGGTAAGAGGTAACATTGTGGGGTTGTTAGAAGAAACATTGGTCATATAGAATGATTGCTGATGACCTGGATATGACTTTGTATGAATTGAGAAACTAAATGGAAGAAACAAGGTCTGAGTAAGAGAAGAAGGAAAACTGGTATTAAAGGATTAAGAATTGGGAGGACCCAGGACATCCAATTAGAGAGTGCCCAAGGGGGTTCAGCATAATTACTTGCTTGGTTGGTGAGTTTTTGGGCTCTATCCTTGACAGAGTCCTCCTTTTTAAGATGGAGGCTGAGCTTGGTGAGGTGTGTTTTTAAAAGACCATTAGTCCGTTCTACCTTTCCTGAAGATTGAGGATGGTAAGGGGTATGAAGGTTTCACTGAATACCAAGAACCTGAGAAACTGCTTGGGTGATTTGACTAGTAAAGCTTGATCTGTTGTTGGACTGTATAGAGGTAGGAAGGCCAAACCCAGGAATTATGTCTGAGAGAAGGGAAGAAATGACGGTGGTGGTTTTTTCAGACCCTGTGGGAAAGGCCTCTACCCATCCAGTGAAAGTGTCTACCCAGACCAAGAAGTATTTTAGTTTCCTGACTTGAGGCATGTGAGTAAAGTCTTTGCCCGTCCTGGGTGGGGGCAAATCCCTGAGCTTGATGTGTAGGGAAGGGAGGGGGCCTGAATAATCCCTGAGGAGTAGTTGAATAGCAGATGGAACACTGAGAAGTGATTTCCTTAAGGATAGATTTCCATGATGGAAAGGAAATGAGAGGTTCTAAGAGGCAGGGTAGTGACTTGTAACCTACATGAAGAGGTTATGAAAAGACGACAGAATAGAATGGGCCCGTGAGGCTGGATGGAGATATTTGCCTTGGTCCAAGAACCATTTGCCTTGTGTGGGAAGAGATTGATAGGTGGAAGTTTCAGTGGGGGAGTCGGTGGGAGTGACCAGATGAGAAGGAGAAAAACTGCCGTAAGGGATAGAAGTTGGAACCCTAGCTGCTTTCTTAGCTACCTTATCAGCATAAGCATTACCTTGAGCCATGGGATCTAATGCTTTTTGATGGCCCTCGCAGTGAATGACTCCAGCTTCCTTTGGAAGTAAAGTGGCCTTGGGGAGAGTTTTTATTAAAGAGGTATTAATGATGGAGGACCCTTGCGTAGTGAGGAAACCTCTTTCAGCCCATATAACAGCATGGTGGTGAAGGATTTGGAAGGCATATTTAGAGTCAATATAAATATTGATGCGATCTTCCTTTGCAAGGGTGAGGGCTTGAGGAAAGGCAATGAGTTCATCTTGCTGAGAGGGATTGGAGGGGGGCAGAGTGGTAGCCTCAATGATAGATGTGGAAGATATATAGCTTGCCTTTTTTGGTGAGTGGCAATTAGGCTTGGTGGAACTTCCATCGATAAACCAAGTGTGATCAGGGTGAGGAACAGGAAAGAAGGATATATGGAGAAATGGTGTGAATGTCAGGTGAATCCAAGAGATATATTCATGGGGGTCAGGTGTGGTATCAGGAATAATGTGGGAGACCGGATTGAAGTCTGGGCCAGGAACAATAGTAACTGTGGGAGACTCAACAAAGAGTGAGTATAGCTGAAGGAGCCAGAGGGCAGAAAACATATGTATCAGATGTGAGGAAGAAAATAGATTTTGAAACTTATGGGAAATGTAGAGGGTGAGTTGAGCATAGTTTGTGATTTTGAGGGCCTCTAAAAGTATTAGGGTGGTGGTGGCCATCTCACGGAGACATGATGGCAGCCTAAAACAGTAAGGTCAAGCTGTTTGGACAAAAAGGCTACAAGGCACAGTCTCGGTCCTTGTGTAAGAATTCCGACCACACAGCCCTGCACTTTGGCTGTGTGTCATGAAAAAGAGTTGGGATGAGTGAGGGAAAGCTAGTGTGGGGGCAGCTTCTAGGGCTGTTTTTAAGGAATGTAAAGGAGTGGCAAAAGGATTTAGTATCTATGGGGTCAACTAGGTTTGCTTTTGTGAGTTTATATAATGGTTTAGTCAGTATAGTAAAACTAAGTGTCCAAAGGCAGAAGTACCTAACCATGCCTAGGAAGGAAAGGAGTTGTTGTTTTGTAGAGGGGTTTGGGGTTTGGGAAATTAGTCAGACACAATCAGCAGGGAGAGCACGTGTGTTTTCATGAAGAATTATGCCAAGATAGGTAACAGATGAGGAAGAAATTTGGGCTTCACTGAAGTAATGGGGGTTGTCTGTGAAGCCTTGCGGCACTACGGCCCAGGTAATTTGCTGAACCTGATGGGTGTCAGGGTCAGTCCAAGTGAAAGTGAAAAGAGGCTGGGATGAAGGGTGCAAAGGAATAGTAAAGAAAGCATGTTTGAAATCCAGAACAGAATAATGGGTTATGGAGGGGTAGTGGAGGGAGGTATTGAGGTTAGGAGAGTATATGGGTTTGGCACCATGGGATGGATAGGCAAGACAATTTGGTTGATAAGGTGCAGATTCTGAACTAACCTGTAAGGTTTGTCCAGTTTTTGAATGGGTAAAATGGGGGAATTGTAAGGAGAGTTTATAGGCTTTAAAAGGCCATGCTATAATAGGTGAGTGATAACAGGTTTTAATCCTTTTAAAGTGTGCTGTGGGATGGGATATTGGTGTTGACTGGGGTAAGGATGATTAGGTTTTAATGGGATGGTAAGGGGTGCATGATCAGTCACCAAGGAGGCAGTAAAGGTTTCATATACTTGTGGTTTAAGGTGGGGAGATACAAGGAGAGGATGTGAAGGAGGCTTTGAACTGGGACAAAAGTGGCAATGCAGTGTGGCTGTAGCCCAGGAATAGTCAGGGAAACAGATAATTTAGTTAAAATGTCTCGACCTAATAAGGGAGCTGGGCAGGTGGGGATAACTAAAAAGGAGTTCATTGAAGAGTGTTGGCTAAGTTGGCACCAGAGTTGGGGAGTTTTAAAAAGTTTTGAAGCTTGGCCGTCAATACCCACAGCAGTTATAGGGCAAGGGAAACAGGCCCTTGAAAAGAAGATAATGTAGAGTTGGTAGCCTCCATATTGATTAAGAAGGAGATGCACTTACCCTCCACTGTAAGAGTTACCCAAAGTGTCTGTGATGGTTCCGATGGCTTCCAAGGCAATTGGGCAGTGCCAGTCTTCAGCCACTAAGCTGAGAAGTTCTGGGAAGGAGTCAGTCAGAGAGCCTTGGGCCAGAGTTCCAGGGACTCTGGGAGTGGCTCCCAGGTGAGTTGAACAGTCCGATTTTCAGTGGGGTGCTGCACAGATGGGACATGGCTTAGGAGGAATCCTGGGCTGTGGGCATTCCTTGGCCCAGTGGCCAGATTTCTGGCACTTGTAACAAGCTCCTGGGGGAGGAAGTTCTGGAGGAACCTCTGGCAGATGTGGTTCAGGTGTTTGGAGTTCTTGTGTGCTGGAGATGTCGCTGGGGTTTGTCTCAGAGTGGAGGCAAGGAATTGCAACTCAGAAATACATTGCTACTTGGCTACCTCTACTCTATTATTGTACACCTTGAAGGTGAGGTTAATTAAGTCCTGTTGTGGGGTTTGAGGGCCAGAATTTAATTTTTGGAGTTTTATTTAATGTTGGGAGCAGATTGGGTAATAAAAGGTATATTAAGAATAAGGCGGCCTACTGGCCCCTCTGGGTCTAGAGTGCTAAAGCATCTTAGATTGCTGCTAAGCTGGCCATGAACTGGGCTGGGTTTTTGTCTTTACCTTGGGTGGTTTCTTTAAGTTTGTCATAATTAACAGCTTTGTAAGCTGCTTTTTTAGGCCCTTCAACTAGGCAGGAAACCATGTAATCTCACCTAGCTATACCTGGGGAATCTGCCTGATAGTTCCACTGGGGATCTTCTCGGGGAACTGCTCTAATGTCTTCCTGGAGGTCTGGCTCATGAAGCCAGTGGTTATCAGCATGAGACTGGGCTAGAGAAAAAACTCTTTCCCATTCATCTGGGAAGAGGGAAGAAGTTAGGATGACATTTAAGTCACTCCAGGTTAAATTGTAGGACAGAGTTAGATATCGGAATTGTTGTGTATATTTAGTGGGATCTGATGAGAAAGAGCCTAAATACTGGCTGATTTGGGAAAGGTCTGATAGAGAAAAAGGCACATGTACCCTGACTACACCTTCAGCTCCAGCCACATCTCTAAGAGGAAATTTTTGAGCAGTGGGGGAGAGCTAGTTGCTGAACAAAACTGTAAACCAGACTGGGTAGGGGGAGGGGAGGTAATAGAAGGGTTATAGGGTGGGGGAGCAGAGGCTGAAGAGAGGTGGAGCCTGATTCAGCATGGTGGGGAGAGACCTGAGGGGGAGCAGTCTGGGGAGGAGGTGAGAGATCAGGTGAGTCCGTAGAAAAGAAGGATTCAAAGGACTCAGAACTTGGGGTGGAGACTGAAAGAACAGACAGGAGAGTAAGAAGAAAGATTTGGGATGAGTCTCATTGGGAGCAGAGACTAGGGAGGGACCAATGTGTAAAAGAATGCCTGGACGTCAGGCACCTCAGACCGTTTGCCCATTTTTTGACAAAAATTATCTGTATCTTGTAGGATAGACAAATTGAAAGTGCCATTCTCTGGCCACTTGGAATTACTGTTGAGTTTGTACTGGGGCCAAGAGGTATTGCAGAAGAAAATAAGATGCTTAGATTTTAGGTCAGGTGAAAGTTGAGGAGGTTTTAAGTTCTTGAGAACACAGGCTAAGGGAGAAGAAGGACGATTGGAGGGTGGAAGGTTGCCCATAGTGAAGGAGGCAAGTTTAAAGAGAAGGGTAGATACACGGAGAGAAGGGGTGGGGGTTGCTCGCCCCCTGGGAAAGTGGAGAAGGCGTGGGTAGAGACATGGCGAGAAGGGGTGGGGGGTGCTTCTCCCCCTGAAAAGTGGAAAAGGGATACAGACATGGAGAGAAGGGGTGGGGTGAGCAGCCAAAGCAGGCATCCCCACAATTGACTTGCCACCAAGGGAATGTAGGTGAATGACCAAGGCAGGCATCCCCACAGAGATCAGACAACAGCGGAATGTGGGCGAATAATCAGGCAGGTGTTCCCGCAATGATTAAACACCAAGGGAAGGCTGCCTTCCTGACTCTGTGACCGGCACTGGAGGATTGGGTCCACAGATAAAATGTGTCTCTTTGTCTCTACCAGAAAATGAAAGGAATTGAAATTAAGAGAAGGGAGAGACTGAAGGGTGGTGCCAAGATTGAAAGGAGAAAGAGGTTGAGGGATAGTGAGAGAGGTTGGAGAAGAGAGCAAAAAGAGGCTGCTTGCCCAATTTAAAATCGGTGAGATGTTCCTTGGGCTGGTTGATCTGAGGACCCAAGGTAGTAGGTGGATCTCTTCACGGAGTGAGGGTGAGGACAGAGGACTAGTCTCCCAAAGAGAGACGGACCTGGGTCTGCAGCACCAAATGTCTCACGTGTGTCCATGTGAAGACAGTCCACCAAACAGACTTTGTGTGAGCAACAAGGCTGTTTATTTCACCTGGGTGCAGGTGGGTTGAGTCCAAAAGCAGAGTCAGCAAAGTGTGGTGGATTATCATTAGTTCTTATAGGTTTTGGGATAGTGGTGGAGTTAGGAGCAATATTTGCAGGCAGGGGGTGGATCTCAAAGTACATTCTCAAGGGTAGGGAGAATTACAAAGAACCTTCTTAAGGGTGAGGGAGATTACAAAGTACATTGATCAATTAGGGTGGGGGCAGAAACAAATTACAAGGGTGGCATATCATTAGTTAAGGCTATTTTCACTTCTTTTGCGGATCTTCAGTTGCTTCAGGTAATCTGGATGTATACATGCAGGTCACAGGGTATATGATGGCTTAGCTTGGACTCAGAGGCCTGACAGTCCTTAGGCTGTGCATTGCACAGGGACCTTGGGCCCAGCCCATGAAACCACTTTTTCCTTCTAGGCCTCCAGGCCTTTGATCCAAGGGGTTGCCATGAAGACCTCTGACTTGCCCTGAGAGACATTTTCCCTGTTGTGTTGGGGATTAACATTCAGCTACTCATTCCTTATGCAAATTTCTGTATAAGTGATTTGAATTTCTCCTCAGAAATTGAAATTTTGTTTTCTATCACATTGTCAGGCTGCAAATTTTCCAAATGTTTATGCCATGTTTCCTTTTTAAAACTGAATGCCTTTAACAGCACCCAAGTCACTTCTTAAATGTTTGGCTGCTTAGAAATTCCTTCTGCCAGAAATCCTAAATAATCTCTCTCATGATCAAAGCTCCAAAAATCTCTAGGGCAGGCACAAAATGCTGCCAGTATCTTTGCTAAAATATAACAAGAGTCACCTTTTCTCCAGGTCCCAACAAGATCCTTATCTCCATCTCAGACCACCTACCCTGGATTTTATTGACCATATTATTATCAACATTTTGGTCAAAGCCATTCAACAAGTCTCTAGGGAGTTCCAAACCTCCCACATTTTTCTTTCTTTGACAAATCCCTACAAACTGTTCCAACCCCTGACTGTTATCCAGTTCCAAAGTTACTTCCATATATTCAGGTATTTTTTTTTTTTCATCAGCATCCCACTCTAGTGGTACCAACTTACTGCATTAGTCTGTTTTCATGCTGCTGATAAGGACATACTCAAGACTGGGTAATTTATGCAGCAAAAAGGTTTCAATGGACTTGCAGTTCCATGTGGCTGGGAAGCCTCCCAATCATGGCAGAAGGCAAGGGGGAGTTAGTAACATCTTACACGGATGGCAGCAGGCAAAAAGAGACAGCTTGTACAGGGAAACTCTCCCTTATAGAACCATTAGCTCTTGTGAGATTTATTCACAATCATGACAACAGTACAGAAAAGACCTGCCCCCATGATTCAATTACCTCCCACCAGGTGTCTCTCACATCATGTGAGAATTCAAGATGAGATGTGGGTGGAGACATAGCCAAATCATATCACTTCACCTCCTAAGTTAAAGTGATTCTCATGCCTCAGCCAACTGAATAGCTGGGACTATAGGCGTGTGCTGCCATGCTTAGCTAATTTTTGTAATTTTAGTAGAGATGGGGTTTTGCCATATTGGCCAGTGTGGTCTCAAACTCCTGGCCTCATGTGATCAGCAACCCTTGGCTTCCCTATGTGCTGGATTTACAGGCACGAGTCACCACACCCAGTCTCCCAAAGTCTTTACTCGTTCTAGAATTAACCCAAAAGCCCAAGCCCAAAATCTCATCTGAGACAAGGCAAGTCCCTTTCACTTACGAGCCTGTAAAATAAAAAACAAGTTAGTTATTTCCAAGATATAATGGGGGTACAGGCATTGGGTTAATGTTTCTATTCTGAATGGGAGAATTTGGCCAAAATAAATTGCCCACAGGCCCCATGCAAGTCTGAAACCTAGTTGGGCAGCCATTTAATCTTAAAACTCCAAAATCTTCTTTGACTCCATGTCTCACATCCAGGGCATGCTGCTGCAAGGGATGGGCTCCCATGACCTTCAGCAGCTTTGTCCATGTGGCTCTGCAAGGTACAGCCCTTGTGGCTGTTTTCTTGGGCTAGTATTGAATGCCTGCAACATTTCCAAGCACACGATGCAAGCTGGCAGTGGATCTACCATTCTGGGGTCTGTAGGAAGGTGGCCCTATTCTCACAGTTTCACTAGGCAGTGTCCCAGTGGGAACTCGTGTGGGGGCTCCAACCCTACACTTCCCCTCTGAATTGCCCTAATAGAGGTTCTTCATGAGGGTTCCGCCCCTCCAGCAGACTTCTGTCGGGATATCCGGGCATTTCCATACATCCTCTGAAATTTAGGCAGAGGTTCCCAAACCATAACTCTTTTCTTCTGCACACTGAAGGCCTGACATCATGTAGAAACTGCCAAGGCTTGGGGCTTACACCATCTGAAGCAACAGCCTGAGCTGTACCTTGGCCCCTTTTAGCCACAGCTATAGCTGGAGCTGCTGGGACACAGGGCACCAAGTCCTGAGGCTGCACAGAGCAGAAGGCCCTGGGCCCAGCACATAAAACAATTTTCTGTCCTAGATCTCTGGGGTTGTGATGGGAGGGGCTGCTGCAAAGATCTCTGACATGCCCTGGAGACATTTTCCCCATTGTCTTAGCTATTAACATTTGAGTCCTCTTGCAAATATCTGCAACCAGCTTGAATTCCAAGTATTTCCCACAAAATGGGTTTTTCTTTTTTACGAAATGTTCAGGCTGCAGATTTTCCAAATTTTTATGCTCTTCTTCCCTTTTAAACTTAAGTTCCCATTTCAAACAATCTTTTTATGAACACATGTGAATGAATGCTTTCAGAATCAGCCAGGTAACCTCTTGAATGCTTTGCTCTTTAGGATTTTTTCTACTAGGTATCATAAGTCATCTCTCTCAAGTTCAGAGTTCCACAGATCTTTAGGCCAGGGGCAAAATGCTGCCACTATGTTTGCTAAATCTTAGCATGAGTGACATTTACTCCAGTTCCCAAGAAGTATCTCATCTCCATCTGAGACCACCTCAGCCTGGACTTCATTGTCCATATCAGTATCAGTATTTTGGTCAAAACCATTCAAAAAGTCTCTAAGAAGTTCCAGACTTTCCCACATGTTCCTTTATTCTGAGCTCTCCAAACTGTTACAGCATCTGCCCCTTACCCAGTTCCAAAGTCGCTTCCATATTTTCAGGTTATGTTTATGGGAGTATCTCACTTTGCCAGTACCAATTTTCTGTATTAGTCCATGCTCACACTGCCATAAGGATACTACATGAGATTAGGTAATTTATAAAGAAAAGAAGTTTAATTGACTTGCAGTAATTGACTCACAGGTCTGCATGTCTAGGAAGTCCTCAGGAAACTTACAATCATGACTGAGGTGAAGGGGGAAGCAAGGTACCTCTTATACTGCAGCATGGTAGAGATTTAGAGAGAGAGAGAGTGAGGTAGGGAGAGAATGCAGGGAAAACTGCCACTTTTAAACCATCAGCTCTCATGGGAACTCCCTCATTATCATGAGAACAACATGGGGGAAAACCATCCCCATGATCCAATCACCTTCTGCCAGGCCCCTCCCTTGATATGTAGGGATTAAAATTCAAGATGAGATTCGGGTGAGGACACAAAGTCAAACCATAAGAGCCTCATTAGGGAAGGAAACCTCACCATAAGCTAAGTTTGGTGAGATGTCCCAGAATTCAGAAAAGCAGCAAGGAGTTGATAGGGTATTGATTCCATGATGTAATACAAAGTGAAAGAAGAATAATACCAATAATAATATCAACAAGGATATAATTTTATTCATAAGTGCTACATATTTGGAATTCATTTGTATCATCACGTTAATTATGATAACACTCCTAGGAGTCGGATGATATTATTCTTTGTACTATTATTATTTCATCTACTTTATAATTGAGGAAACTGAGGTTTTACACACATTAAGAAAATGGCCTAATATCACTTTGCATTTAAATGGCAGTGACCAGCTTCTTAACACTAACTACATTTCCCCAAGCTGTCCACCTGCAGAAATAGATTTTTCAGAGGCAAGAAATTTGATGAACCTGACTGAAAAAATGTGTAATGGGATTGGCTATAGAGAGACTAAGCTGTTGAGAACTGTCAGTACTAGAAGTTCTCACTAGGGTGACAAGTTCTCTCTAGTATTAGAGGTTCTCTAATGAGAGCCATTGTTAATAGAAAACTTTCGAAAAGCCTTACTAGAAGATGATGTTAGTTACGAAGCTCCTAAACACTTGCAACTTAAAATATGGTTTCCAGACTAGTTAATCATGTTTGTTATAAATTCAGAATCTCACAGCCCACCCTAGTCCCACTGAAACTGTATTATACCAGATTTTATTAATTTGCATAAAATAACTAGATGATCCACATAGAAAATAAAGTTTGAGAAGCCTGCCAAACATATCACCCATTGAATGTCATCTGAGATGGAAAATTACAGCTTTGTTTTCAATTTAATAAGATGATGTGGGGTGGGAATTGTTTAGATGAAAGTTTAACCTTTATAGAAATGTAATTACATTGGTATTAAGAAAGGACACTCGAATTTGGCACAAGAAAGTCAGTGCCACTGTCTTTGACAGAAATTTCTTTTTTTTTTTTTTTTTTTTTTGAGACGGAGTCTTGCTCTGTAGCCTGGGCTGGACTGCAGTGGCCGGATCTCAGCTCACTGCAAGCTCCGCCTCCCGGGTTTACGCCATTCTCCTGCCTCAGCCTCCGGAGTAGCTGGGACTACAGTCGCCCGCCACCTCGCCCGGCTAGTTTATTGTATTTTTAGTAGAGACGGGGTTTCACCGTGTTAGCCAAGATGGTCTCGATCTCCTGACCTCGTGATCCGCCCGTCTCGGCCTCCCAAAGTGCTGGGATTACAGGCTTGAGCCACCGTGCCCGGCAGAAATTTCTAATACTGAACATATACTACATGTGTGGAGTTAGTTAACAATCCATGAGGTTCTATCCTGTCTATGGAGAAGCTTCTCAAAGGCACATGATACCACTGTGCCTTTTTAAGACAACTCAGATTCATCTTTAAGCAGTCAACCTAAAGTGTAATCAATGAAAAATGTTGTCATGGAGCAGCCAACCTAAAATGTAATCGATGAAATATAATCTGTTCACTTGGGAATTGCAGGTTGAAATGTGGAAAGGATGATGCCATAATAACAAATGTAAACTGAAAGTTGATGGTCTCAATAGAGTCTTGAAAAATGAAAGTTAGAAAGTAAGAATTTGTCATTGTCTTTTTAGCACCATTCAGAGGAGAAGGCGTCTTCACCAGTCACCAAAAATATTCCTCCACTGGACAGCTACATCTATTTACAACAGACAGTGTCTCACCAACGCTCCACTGCTTGATGAATGACTGCTTAACTAGTTGAATGAAGGCCACTCAACTATTTCTGTTCTAATCCCAAATTCATCAAGCAAACTTTTCTGATTTTAATTCCCCTCCTTGGGTCAGTTTCCCAACTGGTAAGAAGATGCATTTACCAGATGGTGTATAAATCCAATCCTGGTTATAAATTATTTAAATGGTTTTCTTTTACAAATCTCTTTGGGCAAATTTGGGTGGTGTTAACCCTATCAAGCTGATCTAAAGATTCAAAAATTGCTAAAATGAGACATTAAACCTTAGATGAAGAGTAGCTGTGATTGTGTTCAAAATTCTAAAAGAGTTGGTCTA
Organism: Chlorocebus sabaeus; assembly: GCF_047675955.1. Lineage (NCBI taxonomy): Eukaryota > Metazoa > Chordata > Mammalia > Primates > Cercopithecidae > Chlorocebus > Chlorocebus sabaeus. The sequence goes on along the minus strand of NC_132924.1, from coordinate 99,457,058 downwards.
AAATAATTGATCAACATTAATCATTTAATCTATTCAACTATTTTTTAGTCAGTAATAGTATAGAACTTTGTACTGCTGACAACCATACTAGATCTGTGCAGTCTAAAATAGAGAAAATGTGGTGTGCATACTCCAGATAAAACTGTGCCTCCACAACTTCCACCCTGTTCTTAGTAACACTGAGGCAGGAGCTGAGTGCTCCGGGTGTTGTGGAGAAAGCCATTACTCTATTTTTTCTATGCCACAGTAAATAAATTATTTTGCTCTGGGATTAAACAGGGAGTTAAAGAGTTCCTGATTCTCCAAATGGGACAGCCTCACCACTGACCTTCATAACATCATTAGAAGATTGAAAGGGCTGTGGCTGTGCATTTTCTCTCATCGCTAGTATTTCTGGGCCTGAAGTGGGATGTTGATATCTTCTTTGCTGTCATCCTGGCTTGTCTGGGACCTAAGGATTTCCTGGGACCTGGGATTGTCCATGCTAAAATCGAGAAAGTCTGAGGCAAACTAGAATGAGTTGATTATCCTACTTCACTGCCACTTTTGAATCATTCTCTTTTCTTTCTTCATATAATCCCCTAGCTTTCTCATCTCATCTTAGACTGCCCATAACTCCTTCTTACTGCAGTCAACTGCAGCAGTGCTTTTCAAACTATCTGTGAAGGACCAATCTCCAGCCTCTAATTTGCTTTTAATAAATATACACAAGAAAACATAGATTACAATGAATAGAATGGGTATAAAATGTAAGTAGAATTTTCTATTATTGCATTACGTTGACATAAAAATGGTAAAATTGCTATAAAGTGTGTAAATGGCTACTCTCAATTTCTATACTTACCTTGCTATGGGTGAGTAAACACTGAGGACCACATTTTGAGAAACACTTTTTTACATAACCTTGGATTGTTCTCCCTCATCTTTTAAAGATTTTACTTCCTGATTCTCATTATTTTCCCCAAAATTGCCCTTGTCATGATTCTTTGTGATTTCAGTATGTGTGTAAGTGATTCTCTCAACAACCTAGCCTCTCAGGTATCTTACCTATAATAATCTTGTTCTTCACTCTTCCTGAGACTCCCAAGTCTGTGGACAGATTCTAAAACTTGTCATTACTGATATCAATAATTACTTTCTTCTCTGATTACCATATTCTTCTTTTTCAGGTTACTCTCTTTACTACCTTAGTTGAAACACACACACACACACACACCATATAAATGACCAGGTCAAATTGGACATTAAAAAAACAATAGCTTTTCTATGCAGTAAAGATGCCTTTTAAAACAATAACAAAACACAAAACACCTAGAAATAAACCTAACAAGACATTTTCAGGATATGTGTAAACATAATTTAGGATTGTATTGACACGTAAAAGAAAACTTAAACTAGAATGATATCTTGTTCTTACGTAGAAAAAGCCATATCATTTCATTGAAAATTCAAATGGAAATCACATGTTTAAATCAAAATACCACAGTTTTCTATCCTTCTACCTCTCCTCCTCCATCTTCTACTTCTTGATTTAGATCTTAATAAAGAAAGATGTATGTGTATAAATAATGCATAAAAATAAATGAAAAAATAAATAAGATTTTTTTACTGGTAAAGAATTACTCCCAAGTAATACTCAGCTGTACTAATGAAAATCATATGATAATGTATAGAGATTGACAAATCAATGGAACAGAAAAGAATACAAAAATAGAGTCATTTATATGGGTTATGTAGTACATGATAAGTATAGGTTTTCAAAAATCCATGATGGGAAAATAGATTACTCAATAAATTGGATTTAGATAACCAGCCATGTTTTGAGGGAAAAAAACAGTGGACTAATGTTTATTAACAAAATAAATGCTAAATAGTACAACTATTCTAAATAATTCACTGTCACCAAAAATTTTTAAAACATTAGACTCCAAATTATGTTTGTAATACATATGGCAAATATATAATTTCCTTATGTTTGAATAGATATTAATAATTTATTAACAAAACAATAATTGCATTAAATGGGCAAATAATCTAGAAAGCCAGTTTGCTCTCTGTTACACACATAAAACATATAAATGACTAACATGTATAAAGGCTTAACTCACTAATTAAAATATGCTAATTAAAACAAAATTTAGCTGCTTTTTTTTAACCCACTACACTTGTAAATATTGAAAAGATTTATAACATCATGTATTATTTAAAATTTGGGAAAAATCTGTACTGTCATCTCCCCTTGCTGGAAGCATACACGTGTTTCATGTCAATGTTTGTAGAGAAAGTTTGTAAAATTTTAAAAAAATATATATTCATTTGAATTTAGTGTACAATATGATTTACCCAACATGTACTCATTAAATGTACAAGGATTTTTATTGTAATACAAAGGATATTGCACCAGATGCATAAATTAAAGTAATATATTAAAATTAATATAATGAAATTAAACTAATTTATGCATATGGTGCAATATCATGGAGCCATTAATAAAGAGAAAGTTACAACTGTATGGTTTGTCATAAGTATATATGCACAATTATATTTTTAAGCAAAAGCAGCAAGTTGGAGATGATTATATATAGTTTGATTACATTAAAAATAGCATATGCACATGTTTTTATATTTGCATATGCATGCAAAGGAGAGCTGGGAAAATACATCACAGACTGCTAACAATAACCTCAGATGAGATGAGGAATTAAAACCGTAGTGGGTAGAGAAAGGAGATTTTCATTACTTTATTTTGAACACTTAAATATTTTCCTGAAATTTTTATTATGGCCATATATTATGTTTTAATAAAAGCTACTTAAAATATAGCAGTGAATTAAATGCTGTAATGACCTTTAGTCCTAAATGGATTCCTTAGCAATATAAAATTTGGAATAAATTAGATACATTTTCTCTCCAATAAAGTATGGATTTCAGTAGTCAGTTTAGCAAACTTGTTGTGGAGGCATAAACAGTACGAGTAAGACAAATGTTAATATAACACATCTGTATCACTCCACAAGGAGCTCCTCCATATTATTGGCCTACAAACTCAATGACTCAGTTAACTTTGTCAGGAATTTATTTATTCTAGAGATAGTGGTAAGCGATTAACATAACCCTATATCAAATATTTAACAAAATATGTTAAACAAAATCCTCTGACATTCTGGCTCTGGTTTCCTGCTGCTCACCAAGCAAACTTCTTAAGTTGGCTTGTCAAGAACTTCTACTTGTGTTGTAAATTAATAAATTGATATTGTCATTTATACTTCAGGTTTTGCAAACTTGATTAATGTGAGTCTCATCTTCAGCAGTTGACTCACTCTGGGAATGTTGACAAAATCAAATTTCTGAGCATGTGAAACTAACCCTATACCTTAGACTCAGGTGTCATCTCCAAGGTTTATATTACTTTTAGAAGAAGCCTTTCATTCAAATTAAACAGACTTTTGCTGAACACAAATTCTCTAACTGAAATGCCTCATTTCTATTAAATTACAAGCATTATTCAAAGCTTAATCCAAACCTTACCTCTTACATTAAAACTTCCATCTTCATAACTGACCTGTCTCTTTTTAATATTTGTGAAATGATTTTCCTTATACTCTTTGGGCATTTATTTCACATTGATTGCATTTTTTCTATTACATGGTTTATATCTGGTACAAAATTAAGCTTGCTAATATCTTTTTCTACAACCGATGTTACCGTCATCATTCTCATCATTCTTTATACTCACTGTGGTTAGAATTCAGTGTATTTTTGTTGATTTAAACCTTCTTGGTTTCCCTCTCCTGCTGTAATCACTCCACTGAACTTATTTTATATAACATATTCCTTATTTAAACATATTCCTTATTTAATGTCTAATTTTTATTTTATATAGTTAACTTTCTTTTTTTCTTTTCTTTTTTTTTTTTTTTTTGTTAGTGAGACGAAGTCTCGCTTTGTCGCCCAGGCTGGAGTGCAGTGGCGTGATTTCCGCTCGCTGCAAGCTCCACCGCCTCCCAGGTTCACTCCATTCTCCTGCCTCAGCCTCCCGAGAAGCTGGGACTACAGGTGCCCGCCACCACGCCTGGCTAATTTTTTTTGTATTTTTAGTAGAGACAGGGTTTCACCATGTTCGCCAGGATGATCTCTCTCTCCTGACCTTGTGATCCGCTGGCCTCAGCCTCCCAAAGTGTTGGGATTACAGGCGTGAGCCACCGTGGCCGGCCTATAGTTAACTTTCATAAGTTTTTATTTTTCTTTTAATTTATATACTCTTTGATTCTGGAAACATTTAATAGTCCACGTAAAATAAATGCTTACTGAGTAATTCAAATGAATTATATACCTTTACATAACTATAAGGATTAGTACCATGCTTTTAATAAAGGAGACCCCCTCTATGAGTATTAAATGAACAGATGTCCATATTAACTTATAGGAGTTCCTCATATAAGTTATTTGAATTAAAGTGATCCAGGAATCTTTTAAGATAAGAATTACTGTATTTGTTAAAGAGAAACAAACAAACAAAAAATCCAAGCCTGATTTGGAGATCAGGTTCACACTTAAGAGTGGTACCAAGCAGATAATCAAGGAGGCATTTACCTATCAGCAGTGCAATAATCGTTTTATTTATCTGCTGCCTATCTACTTCCAGGGTTAGGGAAACTGTTTTGTGAATTGATGTATTCTTTTTACGTATTTGAAAAGCTACACTAACTTTTGTTCATTATCTTCCTTACTGTGACCCAGAAAAAGCAATCTTACCTGAAATGATGGTCAGGACTGGAATAGAGTAAGGAATACCCTATAGTAATAGTGCTTCCTATAGACTCTGTCTAGTGTTCTGACTTTATTGGTATTTGGGTCACCTTGCTTTATGGAATTTGATTATCTTTGGCCATATATTAATCAGGTTATAAAAGTATAAATCTGATACACTGAACCTGCATAAAGAAAAACGTCAAAAACAATAGATGCTGGTGAGGCTGCCAAGAAACGGGAATGCTTATACATTGTTGGTGGGAATATAAATTAGTCCAGTCATTGCAGAAAGCAACCTGGCAATTTCTCAAAGAACAGAAAATAGAGCTACCATTTGACACTGCAATCACAAGACTTAGAACATACCCTCCCAAAAATGAATCATTCTACCAAAAAGACACTTCCACTCATATGTTAATCTCTATGCTATTTATAGTAGCAAAGACATGGAATCAACCCACGTGCCTGTCAATGGTAGATTGGATAAATAAAATGGGGTACATATACATACATATACACAATGGAATACCATGCAGCCATAAAAAAGAATGAAATCTGATGCAACATCAGTGGAACCGGTGGTCACAATCCTAAGCAAATTAATGGAGGAACAGAAAACAAAATATCACATGTTATTACTTATAAGTGGGAGTTAAACATAGTGGACCTGGATATAAATACAGGAAAAATAGATACTGTGGACTACTAGAAAGTGGAGGTGGTAGCTGCATTTAAAAATTACCTATCAGGTACTGTGCTTACTAACTAGGTGATGGTATCTGTGCGCCAAACCTCAGCATCATGCAATATTCCCATGTAACAAATCTGCACATGTACTTTCTGTATCTAAAATCAAAGTTGAAATTTTTTAAAAAAGAGAACATTTCTGTAGAAAGCATAAATTAATTACTTCTAAAATTCTATTTAGGCGATTAGTTCTCAAATTCATTTACCAGTTACCTTTAGGGTATTAATTGTCAGAGAGGATTAATTCATGCATTTATAAAGTTTACATTTTCTATTTATATTTGTCTCTATAATCATTGTTCATTTCTACCCCTCACTTAGGCTAAAAACTCAACTAGTTTCTCAACAAACTTTCCTCTATTTTGCAAGTTGAAAAACTGGGTACCATCTTATCTTTTTCTTGGACACTTCTGTCATAATCTTTTTCTCAGAATTGATAGCTGAACTCTGAAGTGCTTTCCTGCTGCTGCTGTAACAACTTGTCTTTTTGAATGTCAACATGCTAAGGAATTGAGAGACAGCTGGCTGTTTGCTCTTCATTGAGAGGAGCGTTGGGTTAACAAATCCTCCAATATATGAGGTACCAATGCATGTGAGTTACAGTGGTCTCATTTGGCTTCCTGATGACAGTCCCCTATTTAGAGCTTTGTAGAAGACAAGGAGTAATAGAAAAAAGGAGTATAGGGGAAGCAAGAAGATTTTAATAAATAGGCAGTAGGTTTCAGATCAGCATATGCCATTTGATATGGTTTGGCTCTGTGTTCCTACCCAAATCTCATGTCAAATTATAATCCCCAAGTGTTGAGAGAGGGACATGGTGGGAGAGGTGATTGGATCATAGGGTTGATTTTCCCCAAGTTTTTGTCTCGACAGTGAGTTCTCATGAGATCTGATGGTTTAAAAGTGTGTGGCAGTTCCTCTTCTTCCTACCACCATGTAAGATGTGCCTTACTTCCCCTTTGCCTTCTGCGTGATTGTAAGTTTCCTGAGGCCTCCCCAGCCATGCAGAACTGAGTCAAACAAGTCTCTTTTCTTTATAAATTTCCCAGTCTCAAGGCATTCTTTACAGCAGTGTGAGAACAGACTAATACAGAAAATTGGTAACAGGGAAATGGGGTACTGCTATAAAGATACCTGAAAATGTGGAAGTGACTTTGGAACTGGCTATTGGGCAGAGGTTAGAACAGTTTGGAGGGCTCAGAAGACAAGAAGACATAGGAAAGTCTGGAACCTACCAGAGACTTGCTGAATGGTTTTGACTAAAGTGCTGATAGTGATATGGACAATGAAGTCCAGGATGAGGTATTCTCAGATGGAGATGAGAAACTTATTGGGAACTGGAGTAAAGATCACCCTTGCTATGCTTTAGCAAAGAGACTGGCAGAATTTTGCCCCTGCCCTAGAGATCTGTGGAATTTTGAACTTGAGAGAGATGATTTACAGTATCTGGCAGAAGAAATTCCTAAGCAGCAAGTGTTCAAGAAGTGACTTGGCTGTTCCTAACAGTGTACAGTCATATGTATTCACAAATAGATAGTCTGGAGTTGAAACTTCAGTTTAAAAGGGAAGCAGGGCATAAAAGTTTGGAAAATTTGCAGCCTGACCATGTCATAGAAAAGAAAAACTCATTTTCTGGGGAGAAATTCAAGCCACTGGCTGCAGAAATTTGCATAAATAAAGAGAAGCTGAATGTTGATAGCCAGACGATGGAGAACATGCCTCAGGAGCATCTCAGGGATCTTTATAGCAGTCCCTCCCATCAGAGACAGGGAGGCCTAGAAGGAAAAAATGATTTTTTGGCATAGGCCCAGGCCCCTGATGCTCTGTGCAGCCTTGGGAACTAGTGCCTTGTGTCCCAGCTGCTCCAGCTCCAGGCATGGCTAAAAGTGGCCAGGGTACAGCTTGAACAATGGCTTCAGATGGTGCAAGCCCAAAGCCTTGGTGGCTTCCACTTGGTGTTGGGCCTGTGGTTTCACAGAAGGCAAGAGTATGGGAGCCTGCACCTAGATTTCAGAGGACGTATAGCAATGCCTGAATGTCCAGGTAGAAGTTTGCTGCAGGGGTGGAGCCCTCACAAAGAACTTCTACTAGTGCTGTGCTGAAGGAAATGTGGGGTTGGAGCCCCTACACAGAATCCCACATGGGCAGTGCCTATTGGAGCTGTGAGGAGAGGGCCTCCATCCTCCAGACCCCAGAAAGGTAGATCCACCAAAAACTTGTACCATGTGCCTGGAAAAGTTGCAGGCACTCAATATCAGCCTATGAAAGTAGCTGTCAGGGCAGTACTCAGCAGAGCCACAAGGATGGAGCTCCCTAAGGGTGTGGGAGCCCACCCCTTGCATCAGTATTCCCTGGATGTGAGACATGGAGTCAAAGGAGATTTTGGAGTTTTATGATTTAATGACTGCCCTTCAGGGTTTTGGACTTGGGTGGGACCTGCATGCAGCCTCTTTGTTTTGTCCAATTTATTCCATTCAGAATGGGGACATTTACCCAATGCCTGTACCCCCATTGTATCTTGGAAGTAACTAACTTGTTTTTTAGTTTACAGGTTCATAGGCAGAAGAAACTTGCCTTGTCTCAGATGAGATTTTGGACTTGGACTTTTGGGTTAAAGTTGAAATGAGTTGAGACCTTGGGGGACTGCTGGGAAAGCATGATTGGTATTGAAATGTGAAAAGGGCATGAGATTTTGGAGAGGCCAGGGGAAGTATGATATGGTTTGGTTCTGTGTCCCCACCCATATCTCATATCAAATTGTAATCTCCTCATGTCTGGGAAGGACCTGCTGAGAGGTGATTGGATCATAGTGGTCATTTCTCCCATGCTATTCTCATGATAGTCAGTGAGTTCTCATGAGATCTGATGGTTAAAAAGCATGTGGCAGGTTCCCTCTTCCTCCTGCCACCACGTAAGATGTGTCTTGCTTCCCCTTTGCCTTTCACCATGATTGTAAGTTTCTGAGGCCTCCTCACCCATGCAGAACTGTGAGTCAATTAAACTTCTTTTCTTTTTAAATTACCCAGTTTCAGGATATTCTTTATAGCAGTGTGAGAATAAACTAATACACACCACTCAAAGTGGAATCAATGCCCTGTAACAGGATCCTAAACACCTTTTCACTACCCTCTCTCTCCTGCCTCAGCACAGATATCAACGTGGTGAACTATATGCACTTTATTCAATGTAGTGTGGAGGAGAGGGGAAAAGTGAATATAAATGGAAAGGAAGGCCCCAAAATGGCACATCTATGATCTTTGGCTTTGATTTAAGTGGTTAGTATGAAAGCCACAGTTATTTTAAAAGAAAAGAAAAGAAAAAGAATCATGTCCAAATTTAGAGTTGTTAAAGGCTTTTACAGGTTGAGTAAAAAAGGCTTTTGTGAAGAAAAAAAAATTACAGTGTAAATTTTGAGAAGGGAAATTGGGAAGTGGACAGTTGTATCTGGTTCTGGGGCTACCTCCTAAGAGTGCTGGATATGTACTCTGCAGAAGGGCATCACATTTAGGAATGTGCCATTTGTATCTTAAATACTTATTAACACATATGAGCATGTAGGTTTCCAGGCTATGTCCATGTAAGAAGAAATGCCTTCCACATAAGCCTGCACTTGCATAGATGACTGTGTACACAAACCATGTTCTGGGCCTCTACTGAAGTTACTTCCTTCACCTAGCTGATGCTCTCAAATACTCACATTCTCCACCCTTCTCACCACGAATATAATTGACCCTTACATCATTGTCTGGTTTTGTCACCTTGGGCCAGGGCTAGCAGTAATCTTAGACTTGCATGCTGTGTGCTGCATCTATTGTACCAAAGAGGAGTGTGAGCCAGTGAGAGTTACTACAAAGACCTCAAATGCCTCCGTTTACTCTCCAAATATATCTGTGTAAGCTTTGGTAACAGTATGAGTTAATGATTCCAACCCTGTCAAATGTGTGGAAGACTAACTGTAAATAAATAACTCAGAATGGTTTCCTTCCATTGTCCCAAATAATTTGATATAATCTATTCAGTAAAGGAATAAAACAGGCCAATAACTTGGCTTCATCAAAATGTCGGAGTTGAAACCCTGGAATTATTTTAAAGTTTTATCTCCTTGGGAGATGGAGCTGGCCTTGAGCCGAGATTGTGCTACTGCATTCCAGCCTGGGCAACAGAGCGAGACTCTGTCTCAAAAAAACCAAACCAAACAAACAAACAAAAAAAGGTTTTCTTTCCTCCACCCCTTATTTTCAATCATTTCCATGTCCTGTAAATTCTACCTCCTAACTACTTCTCCAATCTATTCATGCTTCTCCAATCATTTATATATTAAATCATTTATTTGAGATTTATTTTAAATTCTCAGAATTGTGTACATTATTTCCTATATTTTTATACCAGGTTGTTTTATTCTCTGTTTTTGTTTATCACCAGTCTGTGATATTTTTCAATAAACCCCGTGAAAGGGAGGGAAGTGTGGAGAGAAAGAAGAGGAAGAGGAGGAGAAAAAATGAATGCTTATTTTGTTCACTGTACTTCCATAATGTGTCACATTGCCTTACATGTAGTAGGTGAACAAAGCATGTTTTGAATACACATATGTGTGGAAGAATAAAAGGCTGTATTGGAAAGAGGAAATTTCCTCTTTGGAAAGAGGTATTCAGGTTCACTATTCTGCAGGCTGTTGCCATAGAGACTTTACACATGTAAATCTAAGCATGTTACTTTCAATCTTAAACTTTTTTACTCCATGGCCTTAAATATGAGGCCTACCTGATGTGGGATCTATGAACATATTTTAACTTAGCTTTCACCATCATTCCACACACCTAGTATCCAGCTCACTCTCAACCATTTGTTTTTGCCCTCCTCTGAAAACATCATTTGATTTCTCATCTCATGTCTTTATATGTAATACTATTTTTGTCCAAAGACACCTATACCAATTCTTTAAACATTCTCCTCTTAAAGGAATTGGAACACATTGTTTACCTCTATCATAGGGCTACTGAGTCTATTGTGATTTCTGGTTCAGCCTCAACCCCCAATTCAGAAGATGAGTATTTCCAAGGTAAGAACAGAGTTGCTGTATGCTTAGGGGTTTGTAGACTTCCCTTCACTTAGTATATTGTTATATTGTTATTGGATTTAAAAAATAAATGGACCAACACATATAGCACAAAAGGTGCATTGGTGCATTCAGGTTCTTGAATGAGGTTTAATTTATGATAGATATCTACCATTACATTGAAGTTCTTCTCTTTTTCTTTTTCCTGGTATCTGGTTAATTAAATTATACTTTTCATGTAAGGAAACTGATAGTTGAGACTTGAGAAAATTGAGAATTAATAATTCCATCTTGACTTGTTTATACAAATAAAAATTAAATGTATTTCCAACCAGTGTTTGGGATAATATGGCCACAGATGTTTCTCAGAAAATAGTACTTACTGCACTCAACTTGCATATATTTTAGCTTGCATTTTTTCCTCAAAAAGTACTACCAATAATTATAGATGCATATTCAAACTACAAACCAATAATCTGGCTCTACAAGGATATAAACCATTTTGGCAAATCTGGTATTTTATCTGTACAAAATTGGACCAGTTAATTAACTTCTCAGAGCCTCAATTTCCTTGAATGTAAACTAGTGATAGTAACATCTAAGTTACAAGGTCAGTTATGATAATGATGATGAATTTGATGTCATTTGTTAAACACTTATTATGTGCCAGTTTCTATGATAAGTAATTAGTATGACCTATTTAGTCACTATCATACCTCAATGAATTATTGTCTTCTCTATGTATGTGTAAAAAGATAGTTGCCTAAGATTTTATAGCAAGTAAGTGATAGTGTTAAAGCACAGACTAATCAGTAGTAGTACTTAATTGTGCTACATTATGGTAAAACTTCCTATGGCAAATACTTTCATGAAAAATATACCTACTTTCTAGATGATTATGTCTACTGGGAAGAAAGCATTGATTTTTAAATAAAATTCCCTCCTGAGAGACTAATAAATATGATTTATTAATGGATTATATAACTGCTTTCACTTCTTTCTCCTTGAGGAGGGTTATTATGTGGATTTCTTTCTTATTTTACCATAGGGAGTTAACATTCTATTACTTATTTAGTTCAGGTACCACAAAATGTAATATTGTAAAAGTGCATTGAAATATCATAGGTAGAAAGCACGTAATTAATGTTGTTTCAGCTGTGTTCTACTGAGCGAAAGAATGTGTTTCATAACTAAAAACAATTTTGACTTTTAAAATCTATCCATCTTCTTATATATAGTTACATTATTCACAAACTTTCCCTGCTTTTGTTATTTCTTAACAAAATTTAAACTGGTCATATTTCCACCCACCACAAAGAAAATGGTTAGGTAACATGCTGGAATAGGACTAATACCTCCCGAGGGTCTCTTTGAGGTACACAAAATTTATCATTTGCAATTTCTTTTAGTTACGTACGGTTTATGAATCATCATCATCATCATCATTTACTTTGGAAGCATTTTTATTGCTATTTTTTAAATTGTGTGGGCTCCAATTTTGTCATCTACCTACATGTATTCCTGGACAAAAAGCTGTAGAACAATGTGCTGTCTCACGGTGTGCAACAAAGCTTACTCTGAATTCTCTTGTGTCCAGGAGGTAGCGTGGTGATGGAGGCAAGGCATTGAATGAGAGAGAAAAGAAAACAGGAAACAAGAAAAAGGAAAATAAAGTTCTAAAGTATGTCAGAAATGTTAATTCCAAAACCATATACATTATTTCATTACCAAAACACAACACAACCCATCTCTTATTAACTTTTTTAAAAGGTAGAACTATTGAATATTTCATTTTGCTACTTTACTATAAATATTTTAATGAAGCCAAACATACTTGGGAAAAATAAGGGAAACTTAACCATAATTCATTGAAGTAATAAAACGTTGAAATTGTAGTTGAATCCCACTGTCTAATTATCTATAGTCACTTCAGAGTTAACCATACCTGTGTATCAGTCAGAATAGGCTAGATAGTAAACTATTCTTCATACCACACTCATGTAAAACAACAGCAGTTTTGTTTCACTTGTGTAAAGGGCCATGCCTACCGAGGCATTTAGAGACCCAGAACAACAAGGCAACCACCATTTACACAACAGTCTCCATAAAAGACTGTTATATACAGTCATATACAAAATAAATGATGTTATTTTCAGCAATATCCTAATGTTCCCGTTTACCCAAAAAGCATGAGCTAGCACAGACCTACATGTTCTTAGATGGTGTAAGTACCAGAAATGTTGGTGAACAGCAATAATGACTGTTTTATTCCAACGTTGCTGTTTACATTTCCAATGCATACATTCATGTATATTAACTCCTTCTCCAAATATACTACATGTGTCACTTGCTTTGAAACTTTACATAAAGTGCATTTTACTCTATTATTTTTCTTCCCCCAACTTGTTTTACTTTTTTATTATTTCTACATTTATGACATTATGTTACATGTAGCTCAGATTTTTTTCTTTTCATTGAAAAATATCACATTATTTGTCCAGTTTTCTGGTCATGGATATTTGAGATTTTTTTTGTCTTTTTTTTGATTATTAAAATACCTAAATATTTTTGTACATGAAGCCGTATAAAATTATGTAAAATGTTCTATAGACTATAAAATGTATAATAGTGTTTTGGGGTGCTAACAAACACATTATTCATATTTACTAAATAAGATCAAATTATGCTTTAATCTGCTTGGAATTAATTTTTGCATATTTTAGGAAATAATGATTCAATTTTAAAAGTTTAGACATTAAAATCCCTCTAGTAGTTTCTTCTTTCCCCATTAATGCAATGTCACTCCTATCATATATTGTTTACTTATTAATATTATTCTCTTCTTAAGGTTTCTATTTTGGCTAATGTACAGCATATCTTTGTTTTTATCAAATCTACGCTACATTCACAACAAGTATATGTACGTTTTGATATCTGGTTGTACAGTATTAATATTTTGTTTCATTTATTCAAAATTGCTTTGATGATTGTTGGTCCTATGATACCCTTGGTATCACCTGGATGAGATCTATCATAACAATAGATAATTTGATTCAGATTGATAAGGGAGATACAGAAAGAAAGGGGGGAAAGGAAAGATAGGAGTTAGTTCCTCAACTTTCTCTTTCTGGGCATTTATTTATATATTTATTGAGAAAATATTAATTGAGACTTGGCTGTCAAGTAACAGTTTCTAATGAGGATTCCCAGTTGGAGTTAAATTTGAACCAGTATGTGATGAGGAAGTGGGAGTTAATTAGAAAACTAAATGAATGAGAAATGAGGCATGAGAAAATAGTGCAGGCAAAGAGATTGAAAGAATTTTAGAATTCTGGAGATTTCAAGCTTAACATCTTTATAATTACTTTTTTTGCCTTACGAAGCACATGTCTACTATTTCTTTTAAAGTTTATTGTTTTATTTTATTTTAAGAAATTCAGTAATCACCAATTTTGCTAACCTTGTAATCCCAGGCATTTTATAATATACTGAAATTTGTGGCCCACTCATTTGGGGTGACTTGGAGATTCAGTAACCTTGATTTTTGTTAAGTATCCTACCTTTACTCCTGATTACAAATAACAATTTTTGTCAGTTTACTTCAAAAAGTATTAAAGTTTCAAATATAGTTCATGTAAACACCTGCCTTTGAATTCTCTGAGTAGATTTAAATCTTGGCTGTATTTATTTGTATATTTTCTAATATATTTATATGTATATGTTTTCTCCAATCTAAACCTATATTTAGCCATCTTTACATTAGTTGCCCAGATGCATACTGGCTTCTATTATGCTAATTTTAACAGGAACTATCTGCTTTTCATTTGACAACAATATATACACCGAAACCAGGGATTTGTGGCAGCCCCCTAATCCAATGCAAACTAATTGTCTCAGTGGAGCCTATAAGATCTGGTGAGTTTATGTCCCATGAGTTGTACTCATGCAGATTTTGGGCTCAGCTTTATGCAGTAAGTAAGGCCTTATAATAATTATTCTCAGAATGTCCCAAGTTTGGATTAATAATTATACTGACAGTGCACAGGAGTTTGGAAAGCAATTTAAAGGTGACAATAATATATTTCCATATTAAAATATTAAGGCCTAAATATTTGTATAAAGCAAACCACAGGAATGCCTTAACAGTGCCCGAGGAAATCTTTAAACTATAATAAAGGACATAGAAGATGGTCTGAATAAATGGAGAGGCATGCAATGATCTTGGATGGTCCAATTAATTTTATAATGATGTCAATGTTTACAAAATTTATATTTAGATATTTTGGTAATTTTTTGTGAAATTTGATAACCATACTAAAATGTATATAGAAAATGTAAGGTGCCTGCATAGCTCACTAAAAATTAAGGCAGAAGACTTCACTAGATGTTGATGGGGAGATGGTTCACTAAACAGCACTAGTTTTCTACCTAACACTGTAACAGAAGTGGACTTCATATTAAATAGACTTTAGGTTAAACTATGGGTAAACTTAAATTAACATTGAAATTAATAGAAGAAAAGGTAAACAAATGTATTTGTGACCCATCTCTCTTTCCCCCTTTGCACTCCTTTTTCTCATTTTGATTCTCTTCTGCTTTCTCTTCTTCCTTCTTAAGCCACTGATTTAGGTCATTTAAAAGGATAACTAAAACACTTGCTCAATTCAGTTGCAATGTCAATCGATCTTGATTGCATTGTTGATGAGTTGAATAAGTGTTTTATGGTGACCCTAGAGTAAGAAGAAATATAATATTATTAAATACCAACATATTTGTTTAGTACTATTACAGTTTTAAAAACTATAATTTCATTTGTTTCTTTTAATTATTGCACATAAATTACATTATACAATAGGTTAAGTGTCTAAATTTAAGTGAAATTAAGTCATCCTATACATATGAGTTTGATTATAAATTAAATAATTTATTCAGGAAAAAATTGTATCTCATGTCAACATGTATTATCTTGTTTATTCCAACAGGGAGCACAGTCTCAAGTTGTTTTTCCAGTAGTAGAAAGAGATTTTAGCTCCATAAGAGCCACAAACAGAATGACACAAAACTTGTTCACAAAAGAATATACTTGTGACTATGATCTCATTATTAATTGTGTGGCATGCTCTAAGTTAACAAGGCATAGCCTAAACAATTCAGAATTGTATTCACATATTAGAAATACTCTATTTTTTGCACATCAGGAAAAATAAATAGTCCTGAGCTCTGTTTACTCACTTTTATGAGGTTTTCACTGCCATTCTTTGTGTCAAGGGAATTCGTAGGCTCTTGGCACCAGTTCCGACCTAAGTTTCAATGTCCTCTTCACTCTCTAGGAACTTAACTTTGGTTTCTCATTCCCTGTATTTCTTGGTGGCTGAGAGAGCTCAGGATGTTGACTCAGTTTAAAATTCAAATATTTATTGAAATATTTTCTTCATCATATAGCCTAAAACAATGCTGAATGATGGCATGTCCCCATGCCCGTGACAATCCAGCCCAGGCCAGTGCTGAAGCTGTAACCCATAGATGACTCGTTAGTCAGCAACCAATGTTTCAGAGAGAAGAGCATTTGCAACTCCATTAGCAACTAAGATGGTATTGCTCAAACTCTGTATTTAAACTACATGTTTTATATTCTTTATATATATAGGAAACATGGAAGAGAGACTAGGAGTTTAAGAAGCATCCTATTAAGAAATTTTGGCCAGGCGCTGTGACTCACGCCTGTAATCCCAGCACTTTGGGAGGCCGAGGCAGGCAGATCATTGAGGTCAGGATTTCGAGACCAACCTGGCCAACATGGTGAAACCCCATCTCTACTAAAAATACAAAAATTAACCAGGCATGATGGTGGGTGCCTGTAATCTCAGCGACTCTGGAGGCTGAGACAGGAGAATCGCTTGAACCCGGGAAGGGGAAGTTGGAGTGAGCCGAGATCGCGTCACTGCACTCCAGTCTGGGTGAGACAGCTAGACTCCATTGTAGAATAATAAATAAATAAATAAATAAATAAATAAATAAATAAATATCTAGGCCATGTGTAATTCATTTAAAGTATCTGGGTCTCAAGTTCCACAGCTATGAATTTAAAGGGCTGGAGTAGGTGACTTTGAAGTTGCCTTCGAGCTCTTAGATTTATGATCTCAAAACCAGGTTTGGGGGGGATCCCACCAATATCCTTTAAAGACAATTTTTTTCAAGATTTCTATCAAAGTTTAGATTGAGTTAAAAGAATACAACTTCAAGGAAGGACCTACTGCAATAGTTGCGAAGACGATCAGCTGCATGGTTTCTCAGATAATTAGTAATATCTTTCCAAGAAGTCAGCCACGATGGCAGAAATACCACCATTAGAGCCACATGTCTTTCAACTGAACCGTATATGCAGAGGTTTTTTTTTTTTAATTTAAATTCAAATGTCTATAGAGGTATTACTCTACTGTTAGCTATTAGCACTTTATTACATCAATTTCAAGTGTTGGGACAACCTAGGCATTTTGAAAAAAGAAAAATAATAAAACAGATATCTAGAATATGGTAGGGCTCCTGGAAGAGATTAGGTATAGCTTCAAAGGGAGGAATCTTAGTTTAAAGGGAAGTTTGTAAAGATCTTAGGGAATCCAGGGGAAAGAGGCACCATGATAAGGACAGAGATGTGCTAAAACTGGAGGTAGGGGGATACTGAGCATAACTTGCTTTGCAATGGTACCCAGAGTCAACATGCTCCAAAAGTAGGGTTTATAGGTAGAAAGAATAACAAAGTTCATTGTCTAAAAACTTAGGATTATTTTTTTCTAATTCAAGGTTTCACAGAAGGTGTTCTAAATATGCTCTAATCTTTCCTATTATTAAAATGCAGGAAATTTATTAGTGTAAGAATAAGGTTACATTTTTGTTTATTTCATAAAGAAACTATCGAAACTTAATATAATGCCTAAAGAAGCTTCATTTTTAAAATTATTTTTGTATTTTTGATTGATGAAGCATGACTGTGTACATTTATGGAGGACAATGTGATATTTTGGCATGTGTTTACAATATGGCATGATTAAAGCAAGCCAATTAACATATGAATCACCTTTCTTACCTATCATTTTTATAGCGAAACATTTGAAATTAGCCTTAGGAAAGAAGACACGTGGCAACATGAATGAACTTTGAGACTATTGTGCTAAGTGAAATACACCTGATACAGAAAGGCAAATACTTCGTAATTTTCATGCAGGTGAACCCCAAAATTGGGGCTCAGCTTGGGCGGATGCTTGGCTTTGCTCAGGAAAGAATTCAAGAGAGATTTTGTGTCCGGAGTTGGTTTCTTCTGGTGGGTTCATGGTCTCGCTGACTTTAAGAATGACCTAGAAATCCAGCTAGCTTCACCTCTCAAGTTGACAGTGAGAAAGCAAGTTTATTACAGCAACAGTGTGCAGCAAAATGGTTGACCCATAGACATACCAGGACTATCTCAGAGGCAGAGTGGTCCAGAGTAGCACTGTGAATCGATTGCTAGCTACCTATATTTATATCCACTCTTAGTTATAAGCCAATTGAAGGGTAGGTTCTTCAAAAACTTTCTGGAAAAGGAGCAGAGAGTTCCAGGAACCATATAGGGTAATTTCCATGTTGTTGCCATGGCATTTTAAAACTGTCATAGTGCTGGTGGGAGTGTCTTAAGCAAATGCATTATAATTCCTGGTCCTAGTTGGTTTTGGCTGGTTTCTTTGTTACATCTTGTTTACGTCAGCAGGGTCTCAAAAACAAGTCTTGTTGATCTCCTACCTCATTCTCTCTTCAGAGATTATATACTCATCCTTAATCATAAGGGGTTGTAAAAGGGTGGAGGTCTATATTCCGTAGCTGCTTCTTGCTAGTTTTACGGGTATAGACCCTGCTTAGCATTGGAGGAGGAAAAAAATCTCTGCATTCCTGATCTAAGGGGCTCAAAGGCATGATGTCTTCATTTTCCAGGTCAGAGGATGAGATAGGTTGAAGCTTGTGCCAGCATTGTTTTCACATGAGATTCTTGCAATCTAGAAGACACAAACTTTACAAGGAGGTTAAACAAACAAGGGCCAAAGATTAGTAGTAACAAGATAACTAATAAAGGTCATAGGAAGGGTAAAAACCATGTGAGGCTTGGGAGGGCATTTTTATAGTTGACCAGATATAACTGGGGTCAGTTCCCTGGTTATAGCTATGAAACCAGTAGCTTGTTTATATATTATTCATGCATTGGTAGTAAGTTGCTTATCTGTCTGCTTGCCAAACAACAGTTTTAAGTTTTCTAAGGGTTAACTGTCCTCAGATCCTAAACAAATCTATATTTCTCATTTGGTTTCTGTACAGGCAGAATGGGAGTGTTACATGGGGGCTGACAGAATTGTAACAGTCTGTACTTCAGAAACTTCACTCCCAGGGCCTGTATGCCCCATTGTCTTCGGGTCTCAAAGGATATTGCTTTTTCCATGGGTAACTAATGTTGGGTTTCAAAGTAACCTGAACTGCGGGTATATTAACAGCTGTACCAGGAACTTCTATATCCCAAACATAGGCGTCTCCTTGAGAAGTACTATGTGGTGGGAAGGAAGTCTTTTCTTTATCTTTATTAAGGCAAGCACTTTGAGCTAGAAGTAGTGTCCCTTCCTGTCCTATTACCTTTTCATTAGGCTCTCCAAATTGAACTGTGGTCTGTAATTGAGAAAGTAAGTCTCTTCCCAGTAAGGAGTAGGGCATTCAGGCATAAGCAATAACTTGTGAAGAAATGTATGGTTTTCCATGGTACAACCAAGAGGGTGGGTGAATCACCTAATTTTTGGCTAGTCATTAATTTCCTTAATGCTACAACAGTGGGAAGATCGTGGCCCTGAGAAATTAGTCAGAACTGAGAAGTCTGCTTCCATATCTAGTAATGACTCACTATTCTGATCTGCCACATCAACGGTTACCTGAGGCTATGCTATGGAGATGGTAAGGTGTCTAGTGGGAGCCATGGTGAAATTTGGGCCCTGTCAGTCTTCTGTTCTCTCAGCAATTAAGGGTTTGAATGTGCAAAATTCCCTTTGGAATCTGGGGCAGTCCCTTTTCCAATGGACCTCTTGCTTAAAGAAGGCACAGTGATTATGACCCAGGGGCTGATAAGTCGTGGGCTATTGTCTGGACATCCCAGACACCACTCTCAGGACACTTCTTCAGGCTGGGTAACCTTGAGGTGGCAGGGGCTTAAGGATACCACTAACAATTGTTCTTTTTGGCTATTTCTTTTGGTTTTTCTCCACCCCCTCCATCTTGCTCCTTTTGTTGTAAACACCTAAGGCCATGTTTAAGAGTCAGCTCATGGGAGTTTGAAGTCCATTCTGCCTTTTGTAACTTCCTCTTAATGTCAGTGGCAGATTGAGTGATCAAATGTATATCCAGGAGAGCTCGTCCTTCCAAGGAGTCTGGGTTTGCATTAGTATGTTGATTTTGGTTCCCAAGCATTAACCAAATGTCCTGAAACAGAGCGGAATTTTCATTCTTCCCCTGAGTTGCTTCTCTAAGCTTGTCATAATTAACTGGCTAAACCACACAGCTTTCCATTATCCCAGTAAACAAATTACAGGTGATTTCCGTATTCAAAATCTTGGGTACCTCTCCAATAATCCTGCTCAAGGTTTAGATCTGGAACTGGATCTCCCCCCACACAATAAGTGGCATGGCCTTGGTTATAAATAAGGAGCCACTTCATCTGAATATCCATGAGTAGTACCCAGAATCCTTTGTTTTTCCTATACAGTACAACAGGTGGACAATAACACTTGCAAGTCATGCAAGTTAAGTCAATGGACATGGTAAATATCTCGCAGTTGTCCCTTAAGTCAGGATCCTAGTAAAAGACCATAAAAACCTATATATGAGGGACTTGACCCCATTTCCCTTCCTTTTTACAGAATAAATACATTTGCAAAATAGTATTATAATGTAAGAAAACATGTTTAGGCAAAATTTCTTCATTTCCCAATTCGTATTGCATCTGAACAGTGTTGCAATAGAAATTGAGTTTCTTTCTCTTTAAGTCATCTAATTTGAATTTGTTCCGATTGCCCAAAAGGCACCCTAGTGGTGAGTCTTTTGAATTGTTCACCATTGTCACCATGTCTATGTTAGACACAGGATCTATACTAGACACAGAAATGTTTCTAAGTCTAGTAAGAGCTCAGTTATTTTTCCTTTTCGATTCCCACCTCCCTTTTCCTCAAGAAAAGTCAGGAGGGCAATCATTACTAATTTCTGAAAAGAGGGTGTAAGTACATTTAGCAAGGTATGACAAAAGTGAATTATGAGATATGAATAGGCAGTGGAGTGATGATTGCATCCATTAGCAAATGTAATATGACAAAATAGGTGTTTGAATCAGCAAAGTATAGAAGGAGAGGTGAAAATAGGATGACAGTTTTCCCATATTGTGAATTCCACAAATAGCCAAGAAAGAGGCTGCCGAAAATCGGCAGTGTAACAAAGACAAACAATGCAAACAGGGCACCAAATGCTGAAAAACAAGGAGCATCTGGGCATTGGTCAATGAGGGTCCCCTCTCCAAGTGCTGAAAACCTGGCAGCATCTGCAATGTGGCCAACAGTGAGCCCTAAAGGCATAAAATCTAACACAGTTATGGTTACAGAACAAAGCAACTCTGGGATCCCGAAGTAAGGACAACGTGGGACCTCTCAAAATAAACAATTGCCCAAATAGTCTGAGCAAAGACCACAAATATGACAACAAAAAAGTGTTAAGAGAGTAAAACGGCCAGTCGTTAGAGACTAAAAATAAAAAAGGTGCAAGAGAAAGGACAACAAGGATGAGTCAGGTATGCTCCTGTCAGGGGCACCCAAACAACAGGGAAGAATGAACTCCCAAGCCAGAGGCTCCATGCTGATTTTCTGGTTCACGCCAAAAAGTCAATATCGAGAGGCAACGAAGGGAACACTCACCTGTCCAAGGAAGTGATATGCTGCTGATTGGTCTGAATTTGGGGCCTGGGTGAAGTTTTCCCTCAGGCTTCCTTGGCTTTTTAGTCATCAGGAATAATGATGACTCTGAAAAGAGCCTTTGGCTCATGTACGTTTTACAGCATTAGGAGCCCTGTAGAGTTACAGCTTTATAGTGTTACAGCTCCATAGTGCTACAGCTCCACAGCTTCAGTGTATCCCGAGCTCCTTATCTCATTTGTCTTGTTCATGTTGTTCATCATTTTGCCCCTTCATAATTGCTAGGAAGATGCAGGCAAACCCCAAAATTGAGACTCAGCTAGGGAGAGGTCTTGGCTTTGCTCAAGAAAGAATTCAAGAGTGAGCTGACAGTGAAAGAAGGCAAGTTTATTAGAGCAACAATGTACACCAAAATGGCTGTGCCATAGAAGAGCAGGGCCATCCTACAGGCAGAGTGGTCCAGAGTAGCCCTCATGAATTGCAGCTAGCTATACTTCTTAGACCCACTCTTAATTATATGCTAATTGAAGGTCAGGTTATTCACAAACTTTGTAGGGGGAGGGCAGTAGAGAGTTCCAGGAACTACAAAAGATAACTTCTGGGGTTTTGCCACGGCATTTTTAACTGTCATGGTGCTGGTGGGAGGGTCTTATGCAAATGCATTATAATTCCTAATCCTAGCTGGTTTTGGCTGGTTTCTTTGCTATATCCTGTTTAGATCAGCAGGGTTATGAAAACATGTCCTGCTGTTCTCTTACCTCAATTTCACTAACATGAGGTGTCTAAAATAGTCAGATTCATAGAACAGACAACAGAATGGTGGTTTCCAGGGACTGAGAGAAGGGAAAAGGGGAATTTCTAATCAACAGAGTGGAATGGGGTGTCTAAAATTTTACTTAGGCAAGATGAGTAAGCCCTAGACATTTACTGTGCCCACAGCTAACAATAGTGCATTGTACTTGATATGGTTTGGCTATGTCCCCAACCAAATCTTATCTCAAATTGTAATCCAAATTGTAATCCCCACATGTCAGGGGAGGGACCTGGTAGGAGGTGATTGTATCATAAGGACAATTTCCCCCATGCTGCTCTTGTAATAGTGAGTGAGTTCTCAAGAGATCTGATACTTTTAAAAGTGGCGGTTTCCCCTTTCTCTCTCCTGCCGCCTTGTGAAGAAGGTGCCTGTTTTGCCTTCTTCCATGTTTGTAAGTTTCCTGAGGCTTACCCAGCCATGCAGAACTGTGAGCCAATTAAATCTTTTTCCTTCATAAATTACTCAGTTTCAGGGAGTTCTTTATAGCATTGTGGACTAATACAAATACACTTAAAAATTTCTTAAGAAGATAGAGTTCA
Organism: Chlorocebus sabaeus; assembly: GCF_047675955.1. Lineage (NCBI taxonomy): Eukaryota > Metazoa > Chordata > Mammalia > Primates > Cercopithecidae > Chlorocebus > Chlorocebus sabaeus. The sequence continues at coordinate 99,434,192 of NC_132924.1, read as the reverse complement.
TGTTAGATTTTCTTAACGTAATAAAAATTTGAAAAATTGGAAGTAAAAAGAAATGCTGTGTACAACAAGAGTATTTTCTTCATAGCCCAGCTCAAGAGTCGTCAAAGAAAATGTTACTTTGGGCTGTGAAAAGAAGTAGGCTCTAAGGTAGGTGGTGGTGGGGTTGGGGGACAAGTGGTTTGCCATCAGGAGACAGATTATCATGAGATAAACAGTCCAAGCAGAAGAAGTGCTCTTCTCAAGGAGCTGAATGTAAGACCTGTGTGCTCACCAGGTATAGACAAGGAGGGAGAGCACTTCACAACATTATGTTTTTGAAATAGCAGTGCTGAAAGAAGAAAGACATTACAAGAAATTTTAAGCAGCTACAACTGGTGGACAACTTTTTGGAGAGGAAGACGTATTTAAAGAGGAATTTTCAGAAGTTTGCTTGTCGTGTACATGCTGCCACTTTGAGAAAATCTACCTCGAAAATTTACATTACTCTTCACAAATCGTTTAGGATTCTGGGGGAGTCAATAAACTCTTGATTCTTCTTTGCAAAAATATAACTTTCTAGGCCAGGAAGGAGTTGGATAGTGCCTTTATTTTGTTCCAAATCACAGAATCACAAACTATATCTTTATCCAGGGCTTCCTTCTTTCCTTGTTTTGATCAGTATTTCCCTAGTAGTATCTAGTCTCTCTGAGATGGGCAAAACAGACATTAACTTTGGGGGAAGTGAGAAGGACTGTTATTCAGTGACTTAAGAAAAGGATCTGACAAAAGTGACATTTTTCTGGGCATAGTGACTCATGCCTGTAATCCCAGCACTTTGGGAGGCCAAGGCAGGTAGATCGCTTGAGTCCAGGAGTTCAAGATGAGCCTGGGCTACATGGCAAAACTCTGTCTCTACAAAAAATCTAAAAATTAGCCTGGTGTGGTGGCACATGCCTATAGTCCCAACTACTCAGGAGGCTGAAGTGGTAGGGCCACTTGAACCTGGGAGGCAGAAAGTGCAGTGAGCCAAGATGACTCCACTGTATTCCAACCTGGGTGACAGAGTGAGAGGCCATCTCAAAGTAAAAAATAATGACATGTTACAGCATAGTGGAAGATATAAAATCTTGTATATTAAAAAAACATGGTCTACTTAATTTGAAATTTTAATTTTTTATTCACTTACCTATAATCACTGGTTTTGCTTGAGAATATACCAGTTACCATCATTAAATAAGTACATTTGTGTTGTCACAAACTTTGGACCACAATGTGTAGAGTTGTCCACGTGAAGAGCAGCTCATCTACAAATTGGCTGCAGAGTTTGGAGGATCAGCTATTGAGACTTTCAGTTCGCAGTTTACAGTTGGAATCACTGTTAGTTTGCCTTTTTTGTGATGCCATGATTTATATGGCTTTCACTGCAGGTTAGGAGGCACACCTCAGTAGCATATTTTCTGTCTTCTGAAAAATGACTGCTTATTCCTCTGAGGTGCCTGTGAGGATAACCTGTAACAGAATTATGAGCTTTTTATATGCCCTCTTCTAGAAACTTACCACGGATTTGATAATTATCCATCCAGATGTTTCAAGTTAATTCAGCAACCGAAACAGACAGAAACTTAATTTTGTGTTTACATATGGCATATATTTCATTATACTTGAAACAAAAACAAATGTAACAAATTTTTCAGAACGCCTTCCAGTTTACATTGTTCTGAGAAAAACAGTCCAGAGTGATATACTGGTATGATCTTTACAAACACACATGTAAACATACCTTATTTTATACTTTTATAGTATATGCATGTATGTATGTGTTGTGTGCATGTATACATTCACAAAATCAACCATTTCACTCATTGATTTTTTTTATTCTACTAGTCTACATAAAGTGTTCACATCTGATAGAGGGATGAGAGGACAGTAAGAACCATCTGACCATGTTGAAGATATAAATTACTGAGAAGATGATTTGTATATTGCCAAGAACATGGAGGAACAGATAAGCCTGTGGTTTTCACTAAGTAGAGTATGGCTTAACTCTAATGCTTTACCAAGGCTCCAGAGAATGGAGCAGCTTCATTTTTATAATGAAATTCCTTGAGGACAGTCCTAGCATCCAATCCCCTCTATAGCAGCTCAGAATTGTCTGGTGTTCAGCTAACCCTGGTGAAGTCTCTCTTTCTCCAGTATAGCAAAAAATGAGTATCAGAATTTTTATCCTTCCTTGTTCTTCCTACCCCTTCCAAATTTCCATTTTCCTTTTTTAAAAATTTCTTCTTTAAAACAAAACAAAAAATATGGGATACATGTGCAGAACATACAGGTTTTTTACATGGGTATACGTATGCCGCAGTGGTTTGCTGCACCTTTTGTCCCATCCTCTAATTTCCCTCTCCTCACTCCCCACCCCATAACAGGCCCTGGTGTGTATTGTTCCCCTCTCTGTGTCCATGTGTTCTCATTGTTCAACTCCCACTTATGAGTGAGAACATGGGGTATTTGATTTTTTGTTCCTGTGTTAGTTTGTTGAGGATGATGGCTTCCAGCTTCATCCATGTCCCTGCAAAGAACATGATCTCATTCGTTTTTATAGCTGCATAGTATTCCATGATGTATATGTACCACATTTTCTTTATCCAATCTATCATTGATGGGCATTGGGGTTGGTTCCATGTCTTTGCTATTGTAAATAGTGTTGCAATAAACATAAGTGTGCATGTGTCTTTATAGTAGAATGATTTATTTTCCTTTGGGTATATGCCCAGTAATGGGATGACTGGGACAAATGGTATTTCCAATTCTAGATCCCTGAGGAATCACCACACTGTTTTCTACAGTAGTTGAACTAATTTACATTCCCACCAACAGTATGAAAGCATTCCTATTTCTCCACAGCTCGCCAGCATCTATTGTTTCCTGACTTTTTAATAATCACCATTCTGACTGGCATGAGATGGTATCTCATTATGGTTTTGATTTGCATTTCTCTGATGATCAGTGATGTTGAGCATTTATTCGTATGTTCATTGGCCACATAAATGTCTTATTTTGAGAAGTGTCCATTCATATCCTTTATACAATTTTGATGGGGCTGTGTTTTATTTTTTTTTTTTCCTTGTAAATTTGTTTAAATTCCTTGTAAATTCTGGATATTAGCCCTTTGTCAGACAGGTAGATTGCAAAAATTTTCGCCCATTCTGTAGGTTGCCTGTTCACTCTGATGAGTTTCTTTTCCTGTGCAGAAGTTCTTTAGTTTAATTAGACCCCATTTGTCAAATTTGGCTTTTGTTGCAATTGCTTTTGACATTTTTGTCATGAAGTCTTTGCCCATGTTTGTTACCTGAATGGTATTGCCTAGGTTTTCTTCTAGGGTTTTTATGGTTTGGGGTTTTACATTTAAGTGTTTAATCCATCTTGAGTTAATTTTTGTATAACATGTAAGGAAGGGGTCCAGTTTCAGTTTTCTGCATATGGCTAGCCGGTTTTCCCAGCACCATTTACTGAATAGGAGATCCTTTCCCCACTGCTTGTTTTTGCCAGGTTTTTCGAAGATCACATGGTAGTAGATGTGTGGTGTTATTTCTGAGGTATCTGTTCTGCTCCATTGGTCTATATGTCTGTTTCAGTTACTGTAGCCTTGTGGTATAGTTTGAAGTAGGTAGTATGATACCTCCAGCTTTGTTTTTTGCTTAGGATTGTCTTGGCTATATGGGGTCTTCTTTGATTCCATATGAAATTTTAAATATTTCTTTCTAATTCTGTGAAGAATGTCAATAGTAGTTTGATGGGAATAGCATTGGATCTATAAATTACTTTGGACTGTATGGCCATTTTCATGATATTGATTCTCTCTATCCATGAGGATGGATAAATTGAATGTTTTTCCATTTATTTGGATCCTCTCTTATTTCCTTGAGAAGTGGTTTGTAGTCCTCTTTGAAGAGGTCCTTCACCTACCCTGTTAGCTGTATTCCTAGATATTTTATTCTCTTTGTAGTGATTGTACATGGGCGTTCACTCATTATTTGGCTCTCTGTTTGTCTATTGCTGTGTAAAGAAATGCTTTTGATTTTTGCACATTGATTTTGTATCCTGAGACTTTGCTGAAGTTGCTTATCAGTTTAAAGAGTTTGGGGGCTCTGATGATGGAGTTTTCTAAATATAGAATCATGTCATCCACAAACAGAAACAATTTGACTTTCTTTCTATTTGAGTACTCTTTATTTCTTTCTCTTGCCTGACTGCTCTCAACAAAACTTCCAATACTATGTTGAATAGGAGCGGTGAGAGAGGACATCCTTGTCTTGTACCGCTTTTCTTTTTTTTTTTTTCTTTTTAAGAAAGATTGGTGATGATTTTATTAATATAAATTAGTAGAGACAAAATTTTCGTGACAAAGTACAAAATGTGATATGAAAACTTAAATTCCACTTTTCTGTTCTTTTTTTTATTTATTTTTTGTTATTATTATACTTTAAGTTCTAGGGTACATGTGCATAATGTGCAGGTTTGTTACATATGTATACTTGTGCCATGTTGGTGTACTACACCCATCAACTCATCAGCACCCATCAACTCGTCATTTATATCAGGTATAACTCCCAATGCAATCCCTCCCCCCTCCCCCTTCTCCCCTCCCCATGATAGGCCCTGGTGTGTGATGTTCCCCTTCCCGAGTCCAAGTGATCTCATCGTTCAGTTCCCACCTATGAGTGAGAACATGCGGTGTTTGGTTTTCTGTTCTTGTGATAGTTTGCTAAGAATGATGGTTTCCAGCTGCATCCATGTCCCTACAAAGGACACAAACTCATCCTTTTTTATGACTGCATAGTATTCCATGGTGTATATGTGCCACATTTTCTTAATCCAGTCTGTCACTGATGGACATTTGGGTTGATTCCAAGTCTTTGCTATTGTGAATAGTGCCGCAATAAACATACATGTGCATGTGTCTTTATAGCAGCATGATTTATAATCCTTTGGGTATATACCCAGTAATGGGATGGCTGGGTCATATGGTACATCTAGTTCTAGATCCTTGAGGAATCGCCATACTGTTTTCCATAATGGTTGAACTAGTTTATAATCCCACCAACAGTGTAAAAGTGTTCCTATTTCTCCACATCTTCTCCAGCACCTGTTGTTTCCTGACTTTTTAATGATTGCCATTCTAACTGGTGTGAGATGGTATCTCATTGTGGTTTTGATTTGCATTTCTCTGACGGCAGGTGATGATGAGCATTTTTTCATGTGTCTGTTGGCTGTATGAATGTCTTCTTTTGAGAAATGTCTGTTCATATCCTTTGCCCACTTTTTGATGGGGTTGTTTGTTTTTTTCTTGTAAATTTGTTTGAGTTCTTTGTAGGTTCTGGATATTAGCCCTTTGTCAGATGAGTAGATTGCAAAAATTTTCTCCCATTCTGTAGGCTGCCTGTTCACGCTGATGGTGGTTTATTTTGCTGTGCAGAAGCTCTTTAGTTTAATGAGATCCCACTTGTCAAATTTGGCTTTTGCTGCCGTTGCTTTTGGTGTTTTAGACATGAAGTCTTTGCCCAAGCCTATGTCCTGAATGGTACTACCTAGGTTTTCCTCTAGGGTTTTTATGGTATTAGGTCTAACATTTAAGTCTCTAATCCATCTTGAATTAATTTTCATATAAGGAGTAAGGAAAGGATCCAGTTTCAGCTTTCTACTTATGGCTAGCCAATTTTCCCAGCACCATTTATTAAATAGGGAATCCTTTCCCCATTTCTTGTTTCTCTCAGGTTTGTCAAAGATCAGATGGCTGTAGATGTGTGGTATTATTTCTGAGGACTTGGTTCTGTTCCATTGGTCTATATCTCTGTTTTGGTACCAGTACCATGCTGTTTTGGTTACTGTAGCCTTGTAATATAGTTTGAAGTCAGGTAGCGTGATGCCTCCAGTTTTGTTCTTTTATCTTAGGATTGTCTTGGAGATGCAGGCTCTTTTTTGGTTCCATATGAACTTTAAAGCAATTTTTTCCAATTCTGTGAAGAAACTCATTGGTAGCTTGATGGGGATGGCATTGAATCTATAAATAACCTTGGGCATTATGGCCATTTTCACGATATTGATTCTTCCTATCCATGAGCATGGTATGTTCTTCCATTTGTTTGCGTCCTCTTTTATTTCACTGAGCAGTGGTTTGTAGTTCTCCTTGAAGAGGTCCTTTACATCCCTTGGAAGTTGGATTCCTAGGTATTTTATTCTCTTTGAAGCAATTGTGAATGGAAGTTCATTCATGATTTGGCTCTCTGTTTGTGTGTTACTGGTGTATAAGAATGCTTGTGATTTTTGCACATTAATTTTGTATCCTGAGACTTTGCTGAAGTTGCTTATCAGCTTAAGGAGATTTTGGGCTGAGACAAGGGGGTTTTCTAAATATACAATCATGTCATCTGCAAACAGGGACAATTTGACTTCTTCTTTTCCTAACTGAATACCCTTTATTTCTTTCTCTTGCCTGATTGCCCTAGCCAGAACTTCCAACACTATGTTGAATAGGAGTGGTGAGAGAGGGTATCCCTATCTTGTGCCAGTTTTCAAAGGGAATTTTTCCAGTTTTTGCCCATTCAGTATGATATTGGCTGTGGGTTTGTCATAAATAGCTCTTATTATTTTGAGGTATGTTCCATCAATACCGAATTTATTGAGCATTTTTAGCATGAAGGGCTGTTGAATTTTGTCAAAAGTCTTTTCTGCATCTATTGAGATAATGATGTGGTTCTTGTCTTTGGTTCTGTTTATATGCTGGATTATGTTTATTGATTTGCAAATGTTGAACCAGCCTTGCATTCCAGGGATGAAGCCCACTTGATCATGGTGGATAAGCTTTTTGATGTGCTACTGAATCTGGTTTGCCAGTATTTTATTGAGGATTTTTGCATCGATGTTCATCAGGGATATTGGTCTAAAATTCTCTTTTTTTGTTGTGTCTCTGCCAGGCTTTGGTATCAGGATGATGTTGGCCTCATAAAATGAGTTAGGGAGGATTCCCTCTTTTTCTATTGATTGGAATAATTTCAGAAGGAATGGTACCAGCTCCTCCTTGTACCTCTGGTAGAATTCAGCTGTGAATCCATCTGGTCCTGGACTTTTTTTGGTTGGTAGGCTATTAATTATTGCCTCAATTTCAGAGCCTGCTACTGGTCTATTCAGGGATTCAACTTCTTCCTGGTTTAGTCTTGGAAGAGTGTAAGTGTCCAGGAAATTATCCATTTCTTCTAGATTTTCTAGTTTATTTGCATAGAGATGGTTATAGTATTCTCTGATGGTAGTTTCTATTTCTGTGGGGTCGGTGGTGATATCCCCTTTATCATTTTTTATTGCATCTATTTGATTCTTCTCTCTTTTCTTCTTTATTAGTCTTGCTAGTGGTCTGTCAATTTTGTTGATCTTTTCAAAAAACCAACTCCTGGATTCATTTATTTTTTTTGGAGGGTTTTTTATGTCTCTATCTCCTTCAGTTCTGCTCTGATCTTAGTTATTTCTTGCCTTCTGCTAGCTTTCGAATGTGTTTGCTCTTGCTTCTCTAGTTCTTTTAATTGTGATGCTAGAGTGTCAATTTTAGATCTTTCCTGCTTTCTCTTGTGGGCATTTAGTGCTATAAATTTCCCTCTACACACTGCTTTAAATGTGTCCCAGAGATTCTGGTATGTTGTATCTTTGTTCTCATTGGTTTCAAAGAACATCTTTATTTCTGCCTTCATTTCGTTATGTACCCAGTAGTCATTCAGGAGCAGGTTGTTCAGTTTCCATGTAGTTGAGCTGTTTTGATTGAGTTTCTTAGTCCTGAGTTCTAGTTTGATTGCACTGTGGTCTGAAAGACAGTTTGTATAATTTCTGTTCTTGTACATTTGCTAAAGAGTGCTTTACTTCCAATTACGTGGCCAATTTTGGAATAAGTGTGATGTGGTGCTGAGAAGAATGTGTATTCTGTTGATTTGGGGTAGAGAGTTCTATAGATGTCTATTAGGTCTGCTTGCTGCAGAGATGAGTTCAATTCCTGGATATCCTTGTTAACTTTCTGTCTCGTTGATCTGTCTAATGTTGACAGTGGAGTGTTGAAGTCTCCCATTATGATTGTATGGGAGTCTAAGTCTCTTTGTAAGTCTCTAAGGACTTGCTTTATGAATCTGGGTGCTCCTGTATTGGGTGCATATATATTTAGGATAGTTAGCTCTTCCTGTTGAATTGATCCCTTTACCATTATGTAATGGCCTTCTTTGTCTCTTTTGATCTTTGATGGTTTAAAGTCTGTTTTATCAGAGACTAGTATTGCAACCCCTGCTTTTTTTTTGTTCTCCATTTGCTTGGTAAATCTCCCTCCATCCCTTTATTTTGAGCCTATGTATGTCTCTGCATGTGAGATGGGTCTCCTGAATACAGCAGACTGATGGGTCTTGACTCTTTATCCAGTTTGCCAGTCTGTGTCTTTTAATTGGAGCATTTAGTCCATTTACATTTAAGGTTAATATTGTTATGTGTGAACTTGATCCTGCCATTATGATATTAACTGGTTATTTTGCTCGTTGGTTGATGCAGTTTCTTCCTAGCCTCGATGGTCTTTACATTTTGGCATGTTTTTGCAATGGCTGGTACCGGTTGTTCCTTTCCATGTTTAGTGCTTCCTTCAGGGTCTCTTGTAAGGCAGGCCTAGTGGTGACAAAATCTCTAAGCGTTTGCTTATCTGTAAAGGATTTTATTTCTCCTTCACTTATGAAACTTAGTTTGGCTGGATATGAAATTCTGGTTTTAAAATTCTTTTCTTTAAGAATGTTGAATATTGGCCCCCACTCTCTTCTGGCTTGGAGAGTTTCTGCCAAGAGATCTGCTGTTAGTCTGATGGGCTTCCCTTTGTGGGTAACCTGACCTTTCTCTCTGGCTGCCCTTAAGATTTTTTCCATCATTTCAACTTTGGTGAATCTGGCAATTATGTGTCTTGGAGTTGCTCTTCTCGAGGAGTATCTTTGTGGTGTTCTCTGTATTTCCTGGATTTGAATGTTGGCCTGTCCTACTAAGTTGGGAAAGTTCTCCTGGATGATATCCTGAAGAGTGTTTTCCAACTTGGTTCCATTTTCCCCCTCACTTTCAGGCACCCCAATCAGACGTAGATTTGGTCTTTTTACATAATCCCATACTTCTTGCAGGCTTTGTTCATTTCTTTTTCTTCTTTTTTCTTTTGGTTTCTCTTCTCGCTTCATTTCATTCATTTGATCCTCAATCGCTGATACTCTTTCTTCCAGTTGATCGAGTCGGTTACTGAAGCTTGTGCATTTGTCACGTATTTCTCATGTCATGGTTTTCATCTCTTTCATTTCGTTTATGACCTTCTCTGCATTAATTACTCTAGCTATCAATTCTTCCACTTTTTTTTCAAGATTTTTAGTTTCTTTGTGCTGGGTACGTAATTCCTCCTTTAGCTCTGAGAAGTTTGATGGACTGAAGCCTTCCTCTCTCATTTCATCAAAGTCATTCTCCGTCCAGCTTTGATCCGTTGCTGGCGATGAGTTGCGCTACTTTGCCGGGGGAGATGCGCTCTTATTTTTTGAATTTCCAGCTTTTCTGCCCTGCTTTTTCCCCATCTTTGTGGTTTTATCTGCCTCTGGTCTTTGATGATGGTGACGTACTGATGGGGTTTTGGTGTAGGTGTCCTTCCTGTTTGATAGTTTTCCTTCTAACAGTCAGGACCCTCAGCTGTAGGTCTGTTGGAGATTGCTTGAGGTCCACTCCAGACCCTGTTTGCCTGGGTATCAGCAGCAGAGGCTGCAGAAGATAGAATATTGCTGAACAGAGAGTGTACCTGTCTGATTCTTGCTTTGGAAGCTTCCTCTCAGGGGTGTACTCCACCCTGTGAGGTGTGGGGTGTCAGACTGCCCCTAGTGGGGGATGTCTCCCAGTTAGGCTACTCAGGGGTCAGGGACCCACTTGAGCAGGCAGTCTGTCCCTTCTCAGATCTCAACCTCCGTGTTGGGAGATCCACTGCTCTCTTCAAAGCTGTCAGACAGAGTCGTTGGTGTTGTGTGTCTCACTTCCCCTGGCTAGGTAAAGGGATTCCCTTCCCCCTTGTGCTTCCCAGGTGAGGCGATGCCTCGCCCTGCTTCAGCTCTCGCTGGTCGGGCTGCAGCAGCTGACCAGCACCAATTGTCCAGCACTCCCTAGTGAGATGAACCCAGTACCTCAGTTGAAAATGCAGAAATTACCGGTCTTCTGTGTCGCTCATGCTGGGAGTTGGAGACTGGAGCTGTTTCTATTCGGCCATCTTGCTCCGCCCCGAAATGTGTCCACTTTTCTGTTCTGTATTCCCATCTACTCAGGAGGCTGAGATGGAAGGATTGCTTGAGCCCAGGAATTTGAGGCAGCTGTATGCCCTGATCATACTACTGAACTCCAGTCTGGGTGACAGAGCAAGATTCTGTCGCTGAGAAATGAGCCCATATGGAACAACTTCATTCAACACCAAGATGTATCTTGACACCTGCTCAGTTCTGTGGCAACTGTGGATCACTGTATAACCTCAAGTCTTCGTGGCTTCTCATTTATGGGGCTCTGCTCAGAGTTCTGGGGACTGGGGAAGTCCAAGATCCAGAGGCTGCATCTGGTGAAGGTCATTTTGTGGCAGAAAGCATCACATGGGGAGAGAGGCTGGGTCCCGCGCCCCGCCTATTTCCGGGTTGTCGCCCTGTACCGCTTTTCAAAAGGAATGCTTCCAACTTTTGCCCATTCAATATGATGTGGGTTTGTCATAAATAGCTCTTATTATTTTGAGATATGTTCCATCCATACCTAGTTTATTGAGAGTTATTGAGAGTTTTTAACCCGAAGGGATGTTGAATTTTATTAATGACCTTTTCTCCATCTATTGAGATAATCATGTAGTTTTTGTCTTTAGTTCTGTTTATGTGATGGATTAAGTTTGTTGATTTGCATATGTTGAACCAGGCTTACATGCCAGGGATGAAACTGACTTGATTGTGGTGGATAAGTTTTTTGATGTGCTGCTGGATTTGGATTGACAGTATTTTGTTGAGGATTTTCGCATCAATGTTCATCAGGGATATAGCCCTGAAGTTTTCTTTTTTGTGTGTGTCTCTTCCTTGTTTTGGTATCAGGATGATGCTGGCCTTGTAAAGTGAGTTAGAGACAAGTCCCTCCTTTTAAATTGTTCAGAACAGTTTCAGAAGGAATGGTACCTGCTCCTCTTTGTATTTCTGGTAGAATTCAACTGTGAATCCATCTTGCCCTGGGCTTTTTTTGATTGGTAGGCTGTTAATTACTGCCTCAATTTTGGAACTTGTTATTGGTCTATTCAGGGATTTGACTACTTCCTGGTTTAGTCTTGGGAGGGTGTATGTGTCCTGGAGTTTATCCATTTCTTCTAGATTTTCTAGTTCATTTGCGTAGAGGTGTTTATAGTATTCTCTGATGGTAGTTTGCATTTCTTTGAGATCAGTGATGATATCCCCTTTACTATTTTTTTATTGTGTCTATTTGATTCTTCTCCCTTTTCTTCTTTATGACTCTAGCTAGTGGTCTATTTTGTTAATTAAAAAAAACTAGTTCCTGGATTCACTGATTTTTTGAAAGGTTTTCAGTGTCTCTATCTTCTTTAATTATTCTCTGATCTTAGTTATTTCTTGTCTTCTGCTGGCTTTTGGGTTAGTTTCTTCTTGCCTCTCTAGCTCTTTCAATTCTGATGTTAGGGTGTCAATTTGAGATCTTTCAAGCTTTCTGATGTCAACATTTAGTGCTATAAATTTTCCTCTTAACACTTCTTTAGCTGTGTCCCAAGGATACATTGTCTGTTTGTTCTCGTTGGTTTCAAAGAACTTCTTGATTTCTGCCTTGATTTCATTATTTACCTAGGAGTCATTCAAGAGCAGGTTGTTCAATTTCCATGTAATTGTGTGGTTTTGAGTGAGTTTCTTAATCGTGAGTTCTCATTTGATTGCACTGTGGTCTGAGAGACTGTTATGATTTCAGTTCTTTTGCATTTGCTGAGGAGTGTTTTACTTCCAACTATGTGGTTGACTTTAGAATAAGTGCCATGTGGCCCTGAGAACAATGTATATTCTGTTGATTTGGTGTAGAGAGTTCTGTAGATATCTACTAGCTCCACTTGATCCAGAGCTGAGTTCAAGTCCTGAATATCCTTGCTAATTTTCTATCTCATTGTCTGTCTAATACTGAGAGTGGTATGTTAAAGTCTCCCACTAATATTATGTGGGAGTCGAAGTCTCTTTGTAGATCTCTAATAACTTATTTTTATGAATCTGGGTGCTCCTGTATTGGGTGCATATATATTTAGGATAGTTAGCTTTTCTTATGAATTGTTCCTTTTACCATTACATAATGCCCTTTTTTGTCTTTTTGGATCTATGTTGGTTTAAAGTCTATTTTCTCAGAGACTAGAATTGCAACCCCTGCTTTTTTTGCTTTCCATTTGCTTTGTAAATTTTCCTCCATCCTTTTATTTTTAGCCTATGTGTGTCTTTGCACGTGAGATGGATCCCTGAATACAGCACACCAGTGGGTTTTGACTCTTTATCCGATTTGCCAGTCTGTGTCTTTTAATTGGGGTATTTAACCCATTTACATTTAAGGTTAGTATTGTTATGTGTGAATTTGATTCTGTCATCATGCAGCTATTTCGTTATTTTGCACACTAGTCTATAGAGTTTCTTCATAGTGTCATTGGTCTTTATATTTTGGTGAGTTTTTGCAGTGGCTGGTACTGGCTTTTCCTTTCCATATTTAATGCTTCTTTCAGGAGCTCTTGCAGGCCAGGCCTGCAGGTAACGAAATCCCTAAGCATGTGCTTGTCTGGAAAGGATTTTATTTCTCTTTCACTTATGAAGTTTAGCTTCACTGGATATGAAATTCTGGGTTGAAAATTGTTTTCTTTAACAATGTTGAATATTGTCCCCCAATCTCTTCTGGATCGTAGAGTTTCTGCTGAGAGGTCCACTGTTAGTCTCATGTTCTTCCCTTTGTAGGGGACCTGACCTTTCTCTCTGGCTGCCCTTAAAAGTTTTTCCTTCATTTAGACCTTGGATAATCTAATGATTATGTGTCTTGGGGTTTACCTTCTTGTGGAGTATCTTAATGGTGTTCTCTGTATTTCCTGAATTTGCATATTGACCTGTCTTGCTAGGTTGGGGAATTTCTCTTGGATAATATCCTGAAGTGTGTTTTCCAGGTTGTATTTCCACTCCCCCTGTCTCCTTTTGGTACTCCAATCGTAGGTTTGGTCTTTTTATGAAGTGTCATATTTCTTGGAGCCTTTATTCATTCGTTTTCATTGTTTATTCTCTATTTTTGTCTGCATGCCTTATTAAGGCAAGGTGCTCTTCAAACTTTGATATCCTTTCTTCTGCTTGGTTGATTCAGCTATGGATACATATGTGTATGCTTTATGAAGTTCTCATGCTGTGTTTTTCAGCTCCACCAGGTCATTTATCTTCCTCTCTAAGTTGTTTATTATAGTTAGCAATTCCTCTAACATTTTATCAAGGTTCTTAGCTTCTTTGCATTGGGTTAGAACATTCTCCTTTAGCTCAGTGTAGTTTTTTATTACCCGTCTTCTGAAGTCTACTCCTGCCAATTTGTCTATCTGATCCTCCATCTAATTCTGTACCCTTCATGGAGAGACACTGCAATCATTTGGAGGAGAAGAGGCACTCTGGCTTTTTGGGTTTCAGCAATTTTTCATTGATTCTTTCTCATCTTCATAGGTTTGTCTAATTTTGGTCTCTGAGGCTGCTGACCCTTGGATGGGACTTTTGTGGTGGTTTTTTTGTTGTTGTTGTTGATGCTGTTATTGTTGCTTTCTGCTTGTTTGTTTCTCTTTCAATGGTCAGGTCCCTCTTCTGTGGGCTGCTGCAGTTTTCTGGGGATTCAGTTCAGGCCCTATTCATCTGATTTGCTTCTGTGCCTGGAGATGTCACTCAAGGAGGCTAGAAAGCAGCAAAGATGGGTGCCTGCTCCTTCTTCTGGGACCTCTGACCTCAAGGGGCACCAACCTGATGCCAGTAGGATCACTTCTATATAAGGCGTCTGACAATCCCTGTTGGAGTGTCTCATCCAGTTGGGTGGCACGGGGAGCAGGGCCCATTTAACAAAGTACTTTGTCCCTTGGTGGAGGGGGTGTGCTTCACTGGGAGGAAACCTACTTGTCTGCGCTGCCTGGATTCCTCAGAGCTACCAGGAGGAAAGGCTAAGTCTGCTGATCTGCAGAGACTGCAGCCAACTCTCCCCCAAGGGAGTCAGACCCAGGGGGATCTGGGTTCTGTCTCTGAGTCTGTGAGTCGAGTTGTTGGAGTTCCTGCAGGGAAGCCCCACTCAGTGAGGAGGGATGGGTCAGGGTCAGGCCTAAAGAGGCACTCTGGCTGCAGACTGCCACTGCTGGTGTGTTGGGCTATGGGTGAGAAGTTTTGGGACCAAGCTGTCCAGCTTCCCTGGCTCCAGCAGGAGAAAAGCACAGCATGGAGCTTTAGAGATGGGTGCTGCCCTTCCCCCACCCAGGGAGCTTAGTGTGTTAGGCAGTTATGAGCACCAGTGCTGGCTGCTGCCCCTCCCCCAAGAAGTTCAAATGGCTTAGACAGCAGGCAACTGCAGCCATGGTGCTGGTTTCCCCTTCTCCCAGGAGTTCAGTAGGCTTAAGCAGATTCCAGCTGAGAGGCTGTTAAGAATCAGCACCCTCTGGGGTTGGGACGTTAGACCTCAGTGGCATGGGTTTGAGAGTGGGATCTTCCAATCTGTGGGCTGCACCCCACAGATTGGAAAAAGCACGGTTCTCTGGAAAAAGCACGGTTTCCCCGGCTAGGTAGCACACTCACTCACCGTCTCTCTTGGCTGGAGGAAGGGGTATCCCTCGCCCGCCTGTGTGGCTCTCAGGTGGCCTGCCACATTCCACTGTTCTTCCCTATCTCCGTGGGTCATGCCAACCTCCTAGTCTGTTCTGATGAGACAACTTTTATACCTTGGTTGCCTTGGTTGCCGGTGAAGGATTCAAATGCTTATTACAGTTTTTTTGATGGGAGCCTCCGAATGCCACTGATTCTAGTCGGCCATCTTGGCCCTGCCTCCCCATTTGTCTTATTTTATTTTATTTTTTTCTGAAGTAAAATGGTGAAAAGAGAAACAAATAATAATGGCACATTACAGAATCCATAACACTTCTGCTTGCATTTTTGTTTGATCTTAGTTGACCCTCGAGGTAAAACTGTCTGTCGTGGGGGAGACATTGAAAAAATAATTTATGACTTTGAAATTTATATCCAAGAAAATATAGCACTTAAAGATTCTCAATCCATGGTAGTTTCCATGCCCACCTCAAACATAATTTGAAAGATAGTGTGAAATGGTAAAATAGTAAGGGTTTTGCTGTATGAAAGACCTGAGGCTAAATCTTCATTGGTTTACCTACTCTCTGTGATACTTTGACAGATTCTCAAAGTATTGCATCTGTTTTAAGGAACTAATAAATTCTGAATACAGAAAAGAGAGGGATAGAATTTAAATATACAGTGTCTTCTCAACAATTGTTTGTTACCTCCCATTAAACACATAGGAGCATGAACTCTAATCTTCATGTTCTTCAAATTAAGGAATGAATTATATTTATTGAATATTCCCTAAGTTCCAGGCACTAGACTAAGTGCTTTCACACTTTAATTCATTTAAATCTTATAAAGGACAACTTTATTAATTAGGAACTATTATGGACTTATTTTATGGTCAAGGAAAATGAGGCATGTAGAATTGCAATAATTTGCCTGAGTTTTCACAATCAGCAGTCTCGTTTTCCCATCTTATCTGTGCTGTTATCCACTAAACTACAAACTTATTCACTAAACCATCCAATCCAAACATTTATTTCAAGTCAATATATAAAACTTAAGTAAATATTTGCCTCCCAAATAATAAGGCAGTTCATTAAAATATTTTAATCCTCTTCGTCATTTGAATGTATTAAAAGATAAAGTTTAATTCAAGAGACAGATGAAAAATCACAAATTCCAGTGCCAACACTGAAACTGGGTTGATCTTCAGATTACCAAACGTTATCTATTCCATCCAGTTCCCTGCAAAACAGACACTAACATGGGCATCTCTGGAATGGGACATGCTTGATTATTGAAGTTAATCTCAGTACTTCCAAATTATCTTGATATAAATAAGTGACAAATTTTATTTAGAATGATGCTAAACACATACGTATCTCATTAAGACTTAAAGATACTTAAGAATGGCTGAAAAGAAGGTATAAATATCTTGTTCTTTTTAATAAGACATTTAAGTATATTGAAAAATCATCTAAAGGTAGATGACAATTCAAATATATCAATTCTCTTGCAGTGGAGGGCAGATAATTAAATTACTCTAAATGGTTTAGCTTTCACTTTCCTATAGTTGGAGGTGTGTATGTCTCTCTCTCTCTCTTCTCTTTCTTCCTCTCTCTCTGTGTGAGAGTGTGTGTGTGTGTGTGTGTGTATGTGTGTGTGTGTATGATTGTTGGAGGTGAGATGGGTGGTTAAAACTCTATAGGCCCACCCAGGTCTGCTAATTCTCTCAAGCTTCTTCAGCCATTGGTCTGAAGGAATTTCTCTGTGACCTAAGGCTGATGAATCCGATGACTGATTATACTTCTGCCTAGTAAGCGACCAGAGGTGAGAGATTTGAGTTCCCCGAAACCCTTATCATCTTACACTCTATAGCTTTCCCGTATTTTTGGCACCAATATTGTACTTTGGCTCTTCAATCATTTCCTTCACTTCCACATTCAAAACTCTAACTGGAGGGTTTCAAAATGTCACAAAGATAAGAAACATGAATGCATGGAGGAAATAGAGAATCCTCAGTTCTATTTGTGTTCACACTAATCCTTCCAATAAGAAGACGTTGACATATATTACTTTCTGGCTGGATAACTACAGCAAAGGGGGAGTTTGGCAAAGAAACAGTTTTTTTTTTTTTTTCTTTCACCAGAAGAATAATGAATTTAAGCTTTTGAGAAATACACTCCTTTTGTGTGTGTAATAAATCCCAATAAATCCCAATTTTAACAGAATATTGGTTTGTTGGTTGATTATCTAATTTACCAAAAAATTCTTAATATACTCTACTTAAAAAGAAATACTATTTTTAAGACAGGGGCTGATCTTATTTCACTATAGCACATGTATTTCAGCATAGGTAATACTTTCTAGTTTTATTGTCAAGTGGATGCTAAGTAACACTTTTTGTGATGTATATAAAATAGTTTGGACCAGATTATCTCTAAATTGACTTTGTAGGATTCATGTATCTTTGTGGAACTGGGAAACCAAAAGAAGAAAATTCAGAGGCTGGTCTGATTTTCCCATTATCTGTCATGGTAGTTGTGGCATTTTTTCTTCATTTGATGTGGCCATTGATTTTTTCAAGCTTCCAGGAGCCATCCTCAAAACATATTTTTAATATCTTCGAGGATCTTTGTCAGGATGTAAAATTCTCCACCCTGCGAGAGTATTTACAATTTGATAAACTCTTTCTTGTCCAACTTTCTGTTCTTCTGTCTTTTCTGAATCCAGCACCTTCAGTATTCTGTCCCGTTTATACTCTCATGATCCCCACCCTTACAAGTTGGTTAGGCCCTGAAACTTCTTCAGTATCTAGTCCCATTCCTCCCTTAGCCGAATCTTCTTATCTCTGGACACTCTATATTGTTTCTCAACCACCTGACACACGTTACCCATCAGTGCATTGCATTTCATTAGTATTCCATCTTAGCATAACATTAGTGAAAAATGTTAAGTTAGATCACTACCTGGTTCCAAGGTGTGTCGGTTCTTCATCTATCACCACTGATGAGGTCTTCATTGCTAGGCAGGCTACAGGTGATCCAAGTTCAAAAATCTTTCTTAGAATCTCCCTTCTTCAACAACATTCTTTATTACCAACCAATGTAGGTTGGGGTTTTAGGAAAACAGACTCCAAGACATACATTAGCATGCAGGAGATTTATTGACGAGGGTTCTTGGAATCAATACCTACGAGAAATGGAATAGAGCAAGAATAGGCAGATTAGAAATTGGGTGGAAGTGCAGTAAAAACAAAGCCTTAGCTAACCCATAGGAACCTTGAAACTGAATTAGCCCTTTAGAGTTGACCTGATAGGGCAAGAAGAAGGCTGAATCAACCACTCTTCTTGCGTGAATGCAGCCTGCCTCTAGGAAGAGCATGTTTCTTTTAAGAAGGTGACTGTTTTCAGCAGCAGGAAATTAACAGAGAGGACTGATTTCTATGATCTATTAGCCAGCAGCTAGAGGGATATGTCCTTTAGTTTTAAAGAAGAATCTGGGTAACACAGTCAGCATTCACTGATCCATACTATTTAAGTAGGAAATCTACAATTAACCTCTCTAATTTTGATTGTTACGTCTGTAAAGACTTTCCCTCTTTTTATTTCCATATTGCACACTCAATATCATTTTCGCAAACTGGCAGGTTTTCTTTTCATTGAATAATATCACATTTTCCCCACTTTAGTCGTACTATGACTTCAGGGACACTTCATAACTTTAAGGACACTTCATGTCTGTATGAGCACGCATATTGAGAACTGATAGCACTGAGCAGTGTGCCAGTTTTATAGTGTTCTCTATAGAAATTACAAGTATAGACACATTTTGGCTACTTGAGAGTTAGAATTGAGGAAGTCCTTTTGCAGTCCCCAATTAAGATACAGAAATCTAGAGTCAAATCTTCTTTTGTGGTCATTTCTTCTTTGTTGTTCTCCTGAATTAAGTTACGCTATTTAGCAAATAGTGTGCTGATTAAATTTTGTAATCTCTTTTTCTTACACAATTTTGGCTTCTCCTTTTTCCTATTTTGATTCTAGTTTGTGTAATTTTAGTAGTCATCTGTTTTGTGGATGCCAGTATGGTTAAGTATTCTAGTTATATCTACATGGTGCCAAAAGATATTACTAAAAACATATAGTACAAAAGCTCACAAAGAGAAGATAAAAGATAAACGCTATTGTTTAATCACAGTCTCTCTATTACACTCAATACATGGACACACACACACAAAATTGCTCACATCTAGTATATGCTTATTGATAAAGATTATCCTAGTAGTTGGGATCTTGGCTTATTTGAACATAGTAACCAATAGTAGATTTTTACTTGTAGATTTATTGATTTATTTTATATTTAAATTTTTAATAATTATGAGTTTATATTAAAACAATTATAATTATTTAATTGTAGTTTTTATTTATTAAATCATTGATCAAAGCCTAGATTACAATAGTAACAATGTTATAATGTTTATTTTGGCAAAAGTAATGAATGAAGGTCATCTGTCCCCTGATATTAAGAAAGTATGTTTCTGACTACCCCTTGGGGCTCATCTTTAGAAAACTTTTTTTTTGAGATGGAGTTTCACTCTTTTTGCCCAGCCTGGAGTGCAATGGCGTGATCTTGGCTCACCGCAACCTCCACCTCCTGGGTTCAAGCGATTCTCCTGCCTCACCCTCCTGAGTAGCTGGGATTACAGGCATGTGCCACCATGCCTGGATAATTTTGTATTTTTAGTAGAGATGGGGTTTTTCCATGTTGATCAGGCTGGTCTTGAACTCCTGACCTCAGGTGATCCACCTGCCTCGGCCTCCCAAAGTGTTGGGATTACAGGCGTGAGCCACTGCACCCAGCCACAAAACTTTTTATTTTGATATATCACATTTATTAAAAGTTATAATATTACTAAGATTTCCCATGGATCGTTTAAGTGAATTTCCCAGATGTTAACATTTTATAATATTTGTAGTATCTTTTCTTTCCCCTACTTTCTCTTTGTTAGGTATAACTATTTTTTTCTGAACTATTTGAGAATAACTTGCAGACATGCTTCCTCTTTACTTCTAAATACTTCAGTGTATCTTCCTATAAACATTCTTTCATATAACCTCAGTGTAATTGTCAAAGGTAGGAAATTAATATTGATACACCCATAGCAGATGTGAATGTTACATTTTCCTGACTGTCACATAGGTGAGTTCATCGGTGTCTGTCTGAGGTACCTAGAGCATGCTAGTAGTTGAGTGAAGAGGGTACAGTCAGTCAAATAAGGGGTCAGAGCTCTCACTCAGGAGACTTCACAAACCACAGGTGCTCAATACATTTTAGTTAAACCAATGATATTTGTATTGTCACTTATGTTCCACATGGGTTTGTATATGGTATAGAAAATATATAAATATCAATATGAACACTCCTATTTATGCTAAACATTTGAGGTGACATGTAATTGCAATTACATGAATAGAAATAGAAAATGTCAAAAAGACTTTACAGAGATTACCTCAATAGCTTTATTTATAAGAAATAAAATTCTTTAAAAGAATTTTTTTTCTGTTTATTTTGTTAGTTTCCTTATATCAACAGAAATTTCATTTTTGGCCCAACTTACATTGAAGTGAAAATACACATTTTGAGTCTGTGATCTGCATGCAGATGCAAACTTCTCTCAGGTTTTGTGAATATTTTCCAGCTGCTTTGTGATAGGAAGCCAATTATGTACAACATATCATAAAGAGGAAGCAATTACATTCATTTTCTTGGGCACTGAGAAATTTGATAAGGTTGACACTTGGCACATTGAGCTGTGATAACGGTTAATTTTTTAAAAGCATAAAATATAGGCCAGTTGAATTGAATTCAGTTGTTTTTAAATTGTTGGAAATTACATTACCTTAGATGCTTTCAGATGACAAAAGGGAGTGAAAAAATTAATTTAGAAAACCATTCTACCTGCGGAATGTGTACTAGGCTCACCCAATTAAAATAAAATATTTCATTACGAGAAGAAAACAATTCCTAGACTCTTACAATAACTTCCGATGGGGCTGGACCTTTGAAAAACTGTGAAGTCTTCTCTTTGGGCCTAATGTTTTTCAGAACTCTTTTTAAAAAATTAATATTTTGTGTATAACTGACACATAATAATGGTATGTATTTCTACAGCATGATGTTCCATTGCATGTATACACTGTATAATGATCAAATTAGGATAATTACTATATCCACCACTTTCAACATTTATCATTTCTTTGTAATAACATTCAAAATCTTCTCTTCTTACTATCTTGAGATAGACACTGTATTTTTATTTGCTATAGTCACCCTACTTTACAATAGAACACCAGAATTTATTCTTCTTGTCTAACTGCAACTTTGTACCCATTGATAAACTTCTCTTATTTCCCCTTTACCTCTCCCCTCCCTAGCCTTTGGTAATCACCATTGTACTCTATATTTTGGTGAAATTAACTTTCTTAGATTCTGAATATGAGTGAAATCATGTGATGTTTGCCTTTCTATGACTGGTTTATTTCATTAACATAAGGTGCTCCAGATTCATTCACGTTGCCACAAGTGACAGGACTTCATTTTCTCTTATGGCTGAATAGTATTCCATTGTATTTATGTGTGTGTGCATAGATATTTCACATTTTCTTTATTCATCTACAGATGGGCATTTAAGTTGATTCCATATCTTGGCTATTGCAAATAGTGCTACAATAAACATGGGGGTGCAGATATCTCTTTAACATACTGATTTCATTTCCTTTGGATATATACCCAGTAATGGAATTGCTGGATCATATGGTAGTTCTATTTTTAATTTTTTGAAGAACTTCCATATTGCTTTCCGTAGTGGAAGTACTAATTTCCACCAACAGTGCATGGGAGTTCCTACTTTAAAATAATAACTCCTTTTCCTTTTTCTGCAAGGCAGACAATACCAACATTTCTTCCCTTCATTAAAATATTTTCCCAGTGAGACCAGAAACATTTATTAATACTTTTGAGATTAATGACTCACACTTCTAAGTGCATGAGGTATGTTTCGATCCATTTATTTATTGGGCATCTTTAAGGGACAAATGATATACTTTACAATATATTCACCACACCATGTGTATGTTGAGAGGTCATGCATTAGGCACAGAAGTGGCACAGAAAAGGCTTGAAAATTTGTCACACGTGTGTTAAAATCAGGGGTGTGGTTCAGCCTAAGGGAATAGCAGGATCAATGACATAGAGATGGGAACAGTGTGATGCATTCAGGGAATCGTAAGTGATTCGTGTTGGCTGGAAAAAGGCACAATATGTCCTGATCTTTCTGGGATCATCATTGTTTATACTTGTTGACTGTCCTCAGGAGCATAGGTAATAACAGTAGTCACTTTTTCTCCCAATATTTAGGTTTGGACACTATAGTATATGATCACTCTGAGCATAGAAAAAAATGTGAGCAAGATGGATGATGAGGTTAAAGAGCCAGGCAAGGACTGTATTGTGCGTACATAATATGTCAAAGTAGGGCCGGGCGCGGTGGCTCACGCCTGTAATCCCAGCACTTTGGGAGGCCGAGGCGGGCGGATCACTAGGTCAGGAGATAGAGACCATGGTGAAACCCCGTCTCTACTAAAAAATAGAAAAAAATTAGCCGGGTGCAGTGGCGGGCGCCTGTAGTCCCAGCTACTCGGGAGGCTGAGGCAGGAGAATGGCGTGAACCCGGGAGGCGGAGCTTGCAGTGAGCCGAGATTGCGCCACTGCACTCCAGCCTGGGCGACAGAGCGAGACTCCGTCTCAAAAAAAAAAAAAAAAAAAAAAAAAAAAAAAGTCAAGGTACAGTATTTGGACTTATTTGAAGACAGCGGATAGTTTCTCTTTCATTTAAACTGAAACAAAACCAACTAAAAAAAGAAAACCACACATCTCATAGTGAGGTGTTAGGCATTAATAAAATGAGGTAGGCATTCTGTTGTAAGATCACCTCCTAACAATATCAATGCATGCCACATAAATACCTCTCATTTCAAATACTGGTTTTCCTATGGTTATTTCTATCTTCACATACAAACATTAAATAAAACCTTGCAACTTGATTATTGGCTTTCTTATTTTAAATGCTAAAGTGCTTACAATTTTCTTGGAATATCTGTTAAATAAGAAACAATTTCTTGTGTGTTGTTTTCTGGTGTATTACATATGGGAAATACAATGTGTCAGTGGATTGTCAAAGAGCATTAACATTGATTTAAACAGCCATGGAGTATGTATACAATTCATCTTCATAAATATTTAAAATAAAGGGAAAAATTACAACCCAAACATGAAATTCACGAGTCCGCTGTAATCAGGTCTTCTTGGTTGCCTCGGATGAGACTCATCTTGTTTTGGATTTCATGAAGGTTTTGCTGTGAAAAATATCTCCTTTCCAGTGAATACAGAGAGTTCAGTAGATGCTGTACAAAATGAACAGGACAGCGACTGAGTAGCACTGACCATTTTATAATAACAATTCCAGTGATGTCTTACTGACTTGACACTGGCATTTATTAAATACAGTCTGCTGACCCACGACAAGAATTTTGCTGCAACAACAGCAAATTACACCTATGTGTACAGAAAACCAAACACAGTGGGCATATTATAAAACTACAGACATATTTACATGTGAAAAAACTTAAAGATCATAATTAGACGAACGGTAGGAGTGATCTGTGTCTTATTTATTTGAGTCTTATACTACTTCGTTTGTTCTCTCAGGCACACAAGTTTTTAGATTCTTCCATAAAATACATATTATCATTTGTTTTCTTCACATACGTTATCTGTAATGAGATAAAGGAGAATGCTATTTTGAGATTATTTCTGTCTATTCCTTCAATAGAAGAAAGGATATGGGTGGGGGTTGGCAGGATAATGGTGGTCCGTAGCGTAATTTGGAGATCTGAGTTTATCCACTGAACGTTTCTTAGAGGTAGGTTAAACTGTGCCTTCAAATTTGTTTGTCTGTTGTCAAGCTTTGTTAGCCTACATTCACCCATGAGCATTCTTTTTTTTTTTTTTTTTGTAGACATTTTATTTGCCATTATTTACTTAGGTCTGCAGTAAAAGCAGCTTGTGTGGCATGAGTTTGACAGAATACAAATGGGGTTAAAAATATAAAGACATGAATTTCAACATGTAGGGACAATGTCAACAAGTGCCACAAAATACCACTGCAACTAACACAGATCAGCACTTTATGGTTAGAATTTACTATCCTCACAAATGAACAGACATTACTCTTTCTACAATGTTCAGATGCAATGATGATTACTTTGTTTCTTCAGGGCAGCCATATTTGAAACCTAATCAATTGCAATTACATATTAAAATATTACAAATATTAAATACACTAAAGGTAATATTTGAACTATTTGATATTAACTATTTGATGTTCATATTTGAAGTAAATATCAAATATTTACTTTTAGATAGGATCAGGCATTTTCAGAGTGATATGACTGTAGACCACATTTACTTTTAGATAGTGTATGTTACTTTTAGATAGTGAAAAACAAATAAAACTTAGCAAAGTGATAACACCTCAAAAGCAAAAAGAGTCTAGGCTGAAATAAGAAAAAAAAAAAAGCAAATTACTAACAATATCCAAAATATGATAAATAATGAAAGAAAGTCAATTGAAAACAATAAAATAATAGTTTTCATGAAGTAAGAAAAACCCAGAAAAATAAAAACAAAGATCCTCAATTCTGGTAAAGATATAGTGAATTAGGCACTTTTATACATTGCAACAAGCAGTATGAAATAGTACAACTTTCATATAATAATTTAAAAATTTAAAAAATTGGCATATCCTTAATAACTGTAATTATATATCTAACAATCAGTGATCTGAGATGTGTACAAATATAAATATAAAAAGACCACTGTATTATGTAGATATGAAATTTCTTCTCAACAAAAATAAACAATTTAAAAAGTCCTCAAAGAATGGTCTTTTCATTTAATAAGAAGCTTATGCTGACATTAAACATGCTGTTCATAAAAAATTTTCAGTATGAGAAATACTCAGAAAATATACTTAAAATGAAAAATAGCAAAGTATAATATAACATATAAAGTACAAACAAAGCACTAACAAATATAAAAGAGGAAATATGTCAAAATTTTGAAATTGTTTATGTTGGTTAAAGAAACAAATTGTTTAAATATTCTACTTCAAATTTGTATTTTTTTTAGTTGTTGACAATGGGTGTGCATATTTTTTTCATAACATAAAAAATTGATTAAAATATAAAGTATGATCTTGAAATTGAAATAAAATATGTTGAAATTAATGACTAGAGGAAATAGTTGAGAGGACTGTTGTAAGGAATGGCTGGAATTATTAATAGATGTTCCTGGAAGCCCATAGACTTCTAAAAAGTATATCTAAATTTAGAAAGAAGAAAAATTAATGGTAATTTTATCAGTGCTACTTAACTTTACCCTCTCCGTTTGTTTCTTCTATTTTTGTTTCTTACAAGACCACATGCTTTCTATGTTATAGGTAATTCAGAATTTGGCATGAGATTTTGAGCTGTAATAAGTGCTTTACATTTTTTGACTTATTGTACTAAATAAAATTGTCTATATTTCTGATTCTCCTTGTAGTTTTGAATTCCTTTAATTTCTGACAGCTTTTCAGATATGTTTCAAGACTCTAAGTCATTACTAGATGCTTAGTTTGGTATTTCAGGATAATTTTCATTTTACTCTTTAGAGTCAATATTTTCTGAATTTCATTCAGAACCCATAGGGTGGAATCAACTAAGTTATGGAAGAACATAACTTGAGTTTTTGAACTATACATGGTAGTGTCAAAGATAATGATAAAGACTATTGTTAATAAAAATAAATGTGTAGATTTTGTTGCCAAAAGTGAAAGGTCTTAAACAAATAAACGAAAAGCAGGGGTTGCAATCCTAGTCTCTGATAAAACAGACTTCAAACCAACCAAGATCAAAAGAGACAAAGAAGGCCATTACCTAATGATAAAGGGATTAATTCAACAAGAAGAGCTAACTATCCTAAATATATATGCACCCAATTGTGGAGTACCCAGATTCATAAAACAAAGTCCTTAGAGACCTACAAAGAGACTTAGACTCCCACGCAATAATAATGGGAGATTTTAACATCCCACTGTCAATAATAGACAGATCAATGAGACAGAAGGTTAACAAGGACTTTCAGTGCTTGAACTGAGCTCTGCACCAAGGGGACCTAATAGACATCTACAGAACTCTCCACCCCAAATCAATAGAATATACATTCTTCTCAGCACTACATCACAATTATTCTAAAATTGGCCACATAATTGGAAGTAAAGCACTCCTCAGCAAAGGCAAAAGAACAGAAATCATAATAAACTGTCTCTCAGACCACAGTGCAATCAAATTAGAAGTCAGGATTAAGAAACTCATTCAAAACCTCACAACTACATGGAAACTGAACAACCTGCTCCTTAATGACTACTGAGGAATTAATGAAATGAAGGTAGAAATAAAGATGTTCTTTGTAAACAATGAGAACAGAGACACAACATATCAGAATTTCTGGGACACGTTTGAAGCAGTGTGTAGAAGGAAATTCATAGCACTGAATGCCCACAAGAGAAATCAGGAATGATCTAAAATCAACACCCTAACTTCACAATTAAAAGAACTAGAGAAGCAAGAGCAAACACATTCAAAAGCTAGCAGAAGACAAGGAATAACTAAGATCAGAGCAGAACTGAAGGAGATAGAGATGCAAAAAAAAAAAAAAAAAACCTTCAAAAAAATCAATGAATCCAGGAGCTGGTTTTTTGAAAGGATCAACAAAATTGATAGACTGCCAACAAGACTAATAAAGAAGAAAAGAGAGGAGAATCAAATAGATGAAATAAAAAATGATAAAGGGGATATCACCACTGATCCCACAGGCATACAAACTACCATCAGAGAATACTATAAACATCTCTATGCAAATAAACTAGAAAATCTAGAAGAAATGGATAAATTCCTGGACACACACACTCCCCCAAGGCTAAACCAGGAAGAAGTTGAATCTCTGAATAGACAAATAACAGACTCTGAAATTGAGGCAATAATTAAAAGCCTACCAACTAAAAAAAGTCCAGAAGCAGACAGATTTACAGCCGAATTCTACCACAGGTACAAAGATGAGCTGATACCATTCCTTCTGAAACTATTCCAATCAATAGAAAAAGAGAGAATCCTCCCTAACTCATTTTATGAGGCCAGCATCATCCTGATACCAAAGCCTGGCAGAGACACAACAAAAAAAGAGAGTTTTAGACCAATATCCCTGATGAACATTGATGCAGAAATCCTCAATAAAATACTGGCAAATCAAATCCAGCAGCACCTCAAAAAGCTTATCCACCATGAATAAGTCAGCTTCATCCCAGGGATGCAAGGTTGGTACAACATACACAAATCAATAAACATAATCCATCACATAAACAGAACCAATGACAAAAACCACATGATTATCCCAATAGATGCAGAAAAGGCCCTTGACAAAATTCAGCAACTCTTCATGCTAAAAACTCTCTATAAACTAGGTATTCATGGAACATATCTCAAAATAATAAGAGCTATTTATGACAAACCCACAGCCAATATCATACTGAATGGGCAAAAACTGGAAACATTCCCTTTGAAAACTGACACAAGACAAAGATGCCCTCTCTCACCACTCCTTTTCAACATAGTGTTGGAAGTTCTGGCCAGAGTAATCAGTCAAGAGAAAGAAATAAATGACATTCAATTAGGAAAAGAGGAAGTCAAATTGTCCCTGTTTGCAGATGACATGATTGTATATTTAGAAAACCCCATTGTCTCAGCCCAAAATCTCCTTAAGCTGATAAGCAACTTCAGCAAAGTTTCAGGATGCAAAATCAATGTGCAAAAATCACAAGCATTCCTATACACCAACAACAGATGAACAGAGAGCCAAATAAGCCCTGAAAAGAGCAGTGGTTCCCCCAGTATGGTGATTGAGCTCTGAAAGTGGATAGACTGCTTCCTTAAGTGGGTCCCTGACCCCTATATAACCTAACTGGGAGACACTTTCCAGTAGGGTCCAAGAGACACCTCATACAGGCGGGTGTCCCTCTGGGATGCAGCTTCCAGAGGAAGGATCAGGCAGCAATATTTGCTGTTCTGCAATATTAGCTATTCTGCAGCCTCCACTGATGATACCCAAGCAAACAGGGTCTGGAGTGGACCTCCAGCAAACTCCAACAGACCTGTAGCTGAGGGTCCTGACTGTCAGAAGGAAAACTAACAAAGAGAAAGGAATGGCATCAACATCAAAAAAAGGACATCCACATAAAAATCCCATCTGTAGGTCACCAATATCAAAGACCAACGGTAGATAAAACCACAAAGATGGGGAGAAACCAGAGCAGAAAAACTGAAAATTCTAACAACCAGAGCACCTCTTCTCATCCAAAGGATTGCAGCTCCTCACCAGCAATGGAACAAAGCTGGATGGAGAATGACTTTGATGAGGAGACAGAAGTAGGCTTCAGAGGGTCAGTAATAACAAACTCCAAGCTGAAGCAGCATGTTCTAAGCCATCACAAGGAAGCTAAAAACCTTCAAAAAAGGTTAGATGAATGGTTAACTAGAATATACAGTGTAGATAAGATCTTAAATGACCTGATGGAACTGAAAATCATGGCACTAGAACTTCGTGAGACATGCACAAGCTTCAATAGCTGATTCAATCAATCAGAAGAAAGGATGTCAGTGACTGAAGATCAAATTAGTGAAATAAAACGAGAAGATGAGTTTAGAGGAAAAAAAGTGAAAATAAATGAATAAATAAGTGAACAAAGCCTCCAAGAAATACAGGACTATGTGAAAGACCAAATCTACATTTGATTGGTGTCCCTGAAGTGATGGGGAGAATGGTACCAAGTTGGAAACGCTCTTCAGGATATTATCCAGGATAACTTCCCCAACCTAGCAAGGCAGACCAACATTCAAATTCAGGAAATACAGAGAACACCAAAAAGATACTCCATGAGAAGAGCAACCCCAAGACACATAATTGTCAGATTCACCAAGTTTAAATGAAGGAAAAAATGTTAATTTCATATCCAGCCAAACTAAGCTTCATAAGTGAAGGAGAAATAAAATCCTTTACAGACAAGCAAATGCTGAGAGATTTTGTCACCACCAGGCCTGCCTTACAAGAGCTCCTGAAGGAAGCACTAGACGTGGAAAGGAACAACCAGTACCAGCCACTGCAAAAACATGCCAAATTGTAAAGACCACCAATACTATGAAGAAAATGCATCAATTAACAGGCAAAATAACCAGCTAATATCATAATGAAAGGATCAAATTTACAGAAAACAATATTAACCTTAAATTTAAATGGGTTAAATGCCCCAATTAAAAGACACAGATTGGCAAATTGGATAAAGAATCAAGACCGATCAGTGTGCTGTATTCAGGAGACCCATCTCACGTGCAGAGACACACATAGGCTCAACATAAAGGGATGGAGGAAAATCTACCAAGCAAATAAAAAATATTCTTAATTATTTAAAGAAGATAAGGAGTCACAAATGTATTAATACGAGGGGAATATTATGCTGTCTTCTATTAATAGAAAAAGAATATCATGGAAAAATAACTATAAATGACTATACAATTTTTTAGAAAAACCCTCTAAGTGTATATAACCTATTCACCATCCTATTGAAACTTGAAAGAGAATCTTTAGCAATACTAGATTTCTCTTGTTCTGATTTCACGTTCATAACAGAATTATGATTCAACCTATTTTGGGGTTTTGTTCAAACTATCACCAGAAAGAGCCATGTGCAGGTGGCAATATCTAAGTCTGCCGGCAAGTTTAATATGACTTATTATCAGCTGGATCACAAATCAGTTTTTTGTGAGCCTTATAATCAGCCTCTCGTGACCGCTTCAAGTATGTATATCCTGATACAATCAAGTACAATGTTGTGGTTAAGAGCACAGGCCCTTGAGTCTGATTTTCTGTGTTAATAGTCTATTCACTAGCTAAGTGAGCTTAGGCAAAGTAAGGAACTATTTCTTTATCTGAAAGAGAGAGACAACAATACAATAATATATATTTCAAGAGATCATTGTGAGAATAACATAACAGAAGAAATAAATTAGTACACATAGAATTTGTAGAAAGGTATCTGACACATTGTAAGTGCTCAGTAAATATGAAACTGCTGCTATTTTATAAATGCTATGCTATCATCTAAATCTGCTTCTGTGTTTACTATAACCAGAAATAAAATAAAATAAATAGCTTTGATGGTTCTCTGCTTAAATAGCCTGCTAGTTTTACCAACACATTAATAAGTGAAATTTAGAGTGGAATAAGATCTATACTTTAGTAAAACCATTCTATGTGAGGTCTTGCTCTTCAGACAGTTATTAAAGTAGCTGTCTGGAATTAGGTTTAAAAATCATATATATTGGCATATTCATATTTTATTTTAGCTTTTAATCATTTAGTGATAAGCTTTGTGTTCTATAACCTACGATTTGTTCTTTGGCATTCATATGGTTTGACTGTGTCCCCACCCAAAATCTCATCTTTAATTGTAATCTTTATAATTCCCATAACGCCCATGTATCAAGAGAGGGACCAAGGGTGGAAGTGATTGGATCATTGAGGTGGTTTCTCCCAGGCTGTTTTCATGATACTGAATGGGTCTCATGAGATCTGATGGTTCAATAAGCATTCAGCAATTCTCCTGCTTGCACTCACTCTGTACTGCCACCCTGTGAAGAAGTTACCTGTTTCTTTTCCACTTTCTGCCATAATTATAAGTTTCCTGAGGCTTCCCCAGCCATACAGAACTGTGAGTGAATTAAATCTCTTTCCTTTATAAATTACCCAGTCTCTGGTATTTCTTCATAGCAGTGTGAGAACAGACTAATAACGTGAATTGTTACCAGGAGTTGGGTGCTGCTATAAAGATATCCAAAAAGGTGGAAGCAACTTTGGAACTGGGAAACAGGCAGAGGTTAGAACAGTTTGGAGGGCTCAGAAAAAGAGAGGCAAAGTTTGGGACTTCCTAGAGACTTGTTTAATGGCTTTAACCAAAATGTTCTTAGTGATATGGACAATGAATCCAAGCTGAGGTGCTGTCAGATGGAGATGAGGACCTTGTTGGGAACTAGGGTAAAGGTGACTCTTGCTATGCTTTAACAAAGAGACTGGTGGTATTATGCCACTGCCCTAGAGATCTGTGGAACTTTGAACTTGAGAGAATGATTTAGGGTATCTGGTGGAAGAAATTTCTAAGCCAGAAAATGTTCAAGAGAGGAAGCAGAGCATAAAAGTTTGAAAAATTTGCAGACTGATGATGTGACAGGAAAAAAAAAAAAAAATCTAATGAGAAATTCAAGCAGTCTGCAGAACTTTGAATAAGTAACTAGGATCCAAATGTTAATTGACAAAGACAATGGGGAAAAATGTCTCCAGGGCATATCAGAGGTTTTCATCACAGCCCCTCCCATCACAGGCCCAGAGACCTAGGAGCAGAAAATGGTTTCATGGGCTAGACCCAGGGCTTTTCTGCTTTGTGCAGTCTTGGGACTTGGTGCCCTACATGCCAGCCACAGCTGAAAGGAGAAAACATACCTCCCAGGCCATTGTTTCAGAGGTGCAGGCCCCACGCCTTGGTAGCTTACACATGGTGTTGGACCTGCCAGTGCACAGAAGTCATGAACTGAGATTTGGGAACCTCTGTCTAGATTTCAGAGGATGAATGGAAAGGCCTGGATGTTCAGGGAGAAGTTTGCTGCAGGGGTGGAGCCCTCATGGAGAAACTCTGCTAGAGCAGTGCAAAGGGGACATGTAGGGTCAGAGCTCCCACATGGAGTTCCCTTTGGACCTCTGGGGCACTGCCTAGTGGAGCTGTGAGAAGAGGACAACTGTCCTTCAGACCCCAGAATTGTAGTTCCACCAACAGCATACACTGTGTACCTGGAAAAGCTGCAGACACTCAACACCAGCACATGAAAGCAGCAGGAGGGGAGCTGTATCCTGCGAAGTCAAGGCTGTGGGAGCCCACCTATTGGATCAGTGTGACTTGTATGTGAGAGATGAAGTCAAACGAGATTATTTTGGAGGTTTAAGATTTGACTGCCCCACTGGATTTTGGACTTGCATGGAGCCTACAGCTCTTACACTTTGGCCAATTTCTCCCATTTGAAATGGGTATATTTACTAAATGTCTGTACTCCCATTGTATGTAGGAAGTTACTAGCTTGCTTTTGAATTTGCAGGCTTGTAGGTGGAAGGGACTTGCCTTATCTCAGGTAAGACTTTGGACTTGGACATTTGGGTTAATGCTGGAATAATTTAAGACTTTAGGGGACTGTTAGAAAAGCTTGATTGTCATGAATGAACTCCCATTCACAATTGCTTAAAAGAGAATAAAATACCTAGGAATCCAACTTACAAAGGATGTGAAGGACCTCTTCAAGGAGAACTACAAACCACTGCTTAATGAAACAAAAGAGGACACAAACAAATGGAATAACATTCCATGTTCATGGATAGGAAGAATCAATATCTTGAAAATGGCCATACTGCCCAAGTTAATTTATAGATTCAATGCCATCCCCATTAAGCTACCAATGACTTTCTTCACAGAATTGGAAAAAACTACTTTAAAGTTCATATGAAACCAAAAAAGAGTCCACATTGCCAAGACAATCCTAAGTCAAATGAACAAAGCTGGAGGCATCACACTACCTGACGTCAAATTATACTACAAGGCTACAGTAACCAAAACAGATGGTACTGGTAGCAAAACAGAGATATAGATCAATGGAACAGAACAGAGCCCTCAGAAATAACACCACACATCTACAACCATCTGATCTTTGACAAACCTGACAAAAACAAGAAATGGGGAAAGGATTCCCTATTTAATAAATGGTGCTGGGAAAACTGGCTAGCCATATGTAGAAAGCTGAAACTGGATCCCTTCCTTACTCTTCATACAAAAATTGATTCAAGATGGATTAGAGACTTAAATGTTAGACCTAAAACCATAAAAACCCTAGAAGAAAACCTAGGCAATACCATTCAGGACATAGGCAAGGGCAAGGACTTCATCTCTAAAACACCAAAAGCAATGGCAACAGAAGCTGAAATTGACAAATGGGATCTAATTAAACTAAAGAGCTTCTGCACAGCAAAAGAAACCACCATCAGAGTGAACAGGCAACCTACAGAATGGGAGAAAATTTTTGCAAGCTACTCATCTGACAAAGGACTAATATCCAGAACCTACAAAGAACTCAAACAAATTTACAAGAAAAAAACAAACAACCCCATCAAAAAGTGGGCAAAGGATAGGAACAGACAGTTCTCAAAAGAAGACATTCATACAGCCAACAGACACATGAAAAAATGCTCATCATCACCTGCCGTCAGAGAAATGCAAATCAAAACCACAATGAGATACCGTATCACACCAGTTAGAATGGCAATCATTAAAAAGTCAGGAAACAACAGGTGCTGGAGAGGATGTGGAGAAATAAGAACACTTTACACTGTTGGTGGGACAGTAAACTAATTCAACCATTGTGGAAAACAGTGTGGTGATTCCTCAAGGATCTAGAACTAGAAATACCATTTGACCCAGTCATCCCATCACTGGGTATACATCCAAAGGATTATAAATCATGCTGCTCTAAAGTCACACACACACATATGTTTACTGCGGTACTATTCACAATAGCAAAGACTTGGAATCAACCTAAATGTCCATCAATGAAGACTGGATTAAGAAAATATGGCACATATGCACTATGGAATACTATGCAGCCGTAAAAAAGGATGACTTCGTGTCATTTGTAGGGACATGGATGCAGCTGGAAACCGTCATTCTCAGCAAACTGTCGCAAGAACAGAAAACCAAACACCACATGTTCTCACTCATAGGTGGGAATTGAACAATGAGAACACTTGGACACAGGAAGGGAAACATCACACACTGGGGCCTATGGTGGGGTAGGGGAAGTGGGTGGAGGAAAAGCATTAGGCGATATATCTAATGCAAATGACGAGTTAATGGGGGTAGCACAATAATATGTATACATATTATAACAAACCTGCACATGTATACATATGTAACAAACCTACACTTTGTGCACATGTACCCTAGAACATAAAGTATAATTAAAAAAAAAAAAGAAAGAAAGGCTTGATTGTGTTTTGAAATATGAAGACATGAGATTTGGGAGGGGTCAGGGGTCAAATGATATGGTTTGGCTGTGTCCCCACCCAGAATCTCATCTGGAATTGTAATCCTCATAATTCCCATAATCTCCATATGTCAAGGTTGGGACCAAGGGTGGAAGTGGTTGGATCATGGGGGTAGTTTCCCCATGCTGTTCTTGTGATAGTGAATGAGTCTCATGAGATCTGATCATTTAATGAGAATCTGGCATTTCCCCTGCTTTCACTCACACCACCCTGCCACCCTGTGGAGAACGTGCCTGTTTCTCCTTTGCCTCCTGCATTGATTGTAAGTTTCCTGAGGTCTCCCCACCAATGCAGAACTGTGAGTCAATTAAACCACTTTCCTTTATAAATTACCCAGTCTCTGGTATTTCTTCATAGCAGTGTGTGAACAGACTAATACAGGTATCCTTTCTCTATGTTATACACACACACACACACACACACACAAATATATATATATATATTTCTTACAATTTGAATAATAATAAAGTAGAATCAGCATAAATATGTTCACTGTATCACAATCTCAGGCTGCTTTCATAAGACTGGCACTTGCTGAATATTTGATCATAATAAAACTCTGAAAATTTGCTTTGATTTATGTCATTTAAGAGAGATTTTATATTTATTTCAAGCTTTAAATAACAGTATTTATCTCAACAAATGCCCCCAAATTACATTTCAGTGCTTTACAAATTAAATCATTTGTACCACTAAGTGGAAATTTAAGTCAAAATTGTTTCTCTTTCAGTATTTTGGTGTCCTAATTATTCATATATTTGTGCTCTAAAAACACTGAAGAAAGTTGTAGGGTTAAGCCCTTTGCAGTGTGAGCAAAGCAGCATCTCAGAGAAGGTTTGTCACAGTCACAATCCCAAGAGACCCCTTCCATTCCACACTGCTGCCTAAATAGACAGTTATCTCTTTTCCTCATATTTCCTGATAATTGCATTGAAATATCACTCACTTATAGTGTAAGGTTGTGAAGAAAAAAGATAATTGCATGGTGATGTAATGGACTAGAATTGGGGTTTGCAATATTAACCTTAGAAGAAAAGTAGTTCTATGTTGCTTCATATGCAATAAAATAGTTAATAAGCAAAACCTGTGATCGACATTTCAAAAACTTAAAGATTTATCAATTTTGTCTCTTAAACAGAGAATTGGACTCTTAAAGTATCAATTCTTTAATTCACTTATTCAACATGTATTTGTTTTAATTCTAGGCAGAGAGTGCAACAGCTGCAAGGATTAATTGTAAACTTGTGAAACTGATACAGTCTGGCTCTGTGTCACCACCCAAATCTTATCTGAAATTGTAGTCCCCATAATCCCCACTTATTGAGGGCAGGATGTGATGGGAAGTGATTTGATCATGGGGGTAGTTTCTCCCATGCTATTCTCATGATAGGGAATGAGTTCTTATGAGATCTGATGATTTTATAAGGAGCTGTTCCCCTTTCACTTGTTCACTCTCACTCTCTAGGCTGCCTCCATGTAAGACGTGCCTTTGCTTCTCTCTCCCCTTCCACCATAATTGTAAGTTTTCTGAGACTTCCCTAACCATGCAGAACTGTGAGTCATTTAAATATCTTTGTTTTATAAATTGCCCAGTCTGGGTATGTCTTTATAGTAGTGTGAGAACAGGCTAAGACAGAAACCAAAGATATGAACAGAGGCCCCATCATCAAGGGGCATTTGGGGGCAGGTTAAGAGGCAAAACATAGAAGCTACTAACCATAAAGGAGAAGAGCAATTTAACCAGACAAGAAGGAATGAAAACAAAATTTAATTACGGTTTTAATGCAAATTTTCACTATGTTAGTTACATGGCTATTAGTTGGATGTTTTCAAACTAGGGTTTTCAAACTAGGGTTAATTATAAAGTTTGTATCTTATGTAAAAGGTTAAATGACACATCACCCTATTTGAAACCTGAGAACTGGAATGCATGCATCAATGTCAACATTTATTTCTTTTTTCATTTGCTTTTATTAATAAATAAGAACAAGCTCTTGTTAGATGCCTTACACTGTACTAGGTGGTGTGAATAGATTAGGAAAAGTAAACACGAAGGTGACTGCCCCTCTAAATCTTCCTGGCTCACTATCTTCACTGTGGTGAAAGCAAGAGCTGGGAAGCTGGAGATCCATGTCTTTTTGCATTATACTCTGGTGATTACTCTCCCACTTTTACCTACATATCATTTTCTTGCAGAAATCCTATGTGAGTAAAACCAATAGTAAAAATAAAAGTGAATCTAATTTTTAGGGACAGCAAACAACTCCATAGAATTATTTTTTGTTACTACAATTTGTTACTCAATATTATTTATACATTTAATATTTCTTTCCTACCAAGTGGTTGCTAGGTTAATGGTTAGATATAAAAATATTAAATATAGCACACTTTTGTAGTCCAAGCTACTCAGGAGGCTGAGACAGGACAATCATTTGAGTCCAGGAGTTCAGAGCTGTAGTGTGCAATGATCATGCCTGTGAATAGCCAGTATACTCTAGCCTGGGCAACGTTGTGAGATCCTGTCTCTTGAAAAACAAATAAATAAAAATGAACTTGATTTTCTCTCATGGAGTTCACTTAATACATTGATTCATGTATGAAATGATATGTATGTATAATTGAAAAATATTTTGATTAGGTAGTTACAACACTAAGAAGGAGGAAATTCTAATTTACCCTGATACTTTGGTTGTCTCACACATGTTGTTATTCAACAACTGGCCACTCAGTGTGCTGGACTCTCAGTTCCTGAGCACATTCTAGATTCTGAAAAAAAATTATCAAATACTTTTGATGCCTAAAAGTGATAAAAATTGTCCAAAGAGCTACCAATGCAAAATTTATAAAGCATTGTCAACTCTTTCATAATAATACTAATCAATATCATCATCAGTTTGTGATAAAAACCAGCACTTATAGATCCATTTCTAAAGACCAGGCATTTATTTTTATTGTTTTACTTACATTTCCTTGTGTAAATTCACAAACCCAACTGTGACGAAGAAAGTCTCTAAATATGTTTTGACTTTATTTTATTTGTCTCCAACCTAAGATTTTAAGATAGTTTATTATTAATATTATTGCTGTTGCTATCATTATTTCCGGATGGTGCGTTTTCACATGTTTATTAATTTCCTTTGCTCTATAATAAAACTATTAATTTCTGGTTTCCTTATGTGATGATCACATAATGCCATTTATATAATTTCTACTTTGGTAAATTAATTGATGATGTACTTATACTTTAATACAAGGTTGATTTTTGTGAATGTTTTAGAACAGCTGAACATAAAGGTTAGAAATTTTTGTCGGTTATACCTTTACTAGGGAACCAAGAAATGTAGCAGGATGAGCGGCCGACAAAACTCCTCAGACACTGAGTTACAGAAGGAAGGGGTTTATTTGACCAGGAGCTCGGCTCTTGAGACAGAAGTCTTGCGGATGCCCCCAGCCGAATAAACCCCTTCCTTCTGTAACTCGGTGTCTGAAGAGTTTTGTCTGCTGCTGGTCCTGCTACATTTCTTAAATTTTATAAGCTATTTCCTAATGTGATTTGTTCTGAGTTTAAACCGTGGTATTGTACCAAGAAGTGATATTTGAATATTTGTTCTTGTCCCGTGTATATGTTCATTAGACATATCCTTTGAATTTTAACCTTTTGATTAATTTAGATTCAGATTTATTTTATTTTATTTTATTTTTTAATTTTGAGACAGAGTCCTTCTCTGTCACCCAGGATGGACTGCAGTGGTGCGATCTCGGCTCACTGCAACCTCCATTTCCTGGGTTCAAGCGATTCTCCTGCCTCAGACTCCCCAGTAGCTAGGATTAAAGACGTGTGCCACCACACTCAGCTAATTTGGATTTGGATATTTTTAGGGAGATAAACTCTAATGCCCTGAAGGCTCATCTCTGGTCACCTTTAGGTAGCTGAGCAAGAAGCTGGATCAGTAAATTTAAATTTAATCTGAGAGTCGTACACACACACACACACACACACACGTTGTGTTTCAGAAACAAAATACATTTTTCCTTTTCTTTCCTGCACTTTTGGTGTTATATCCAAAAATCACTGTCAACACCTATGTCAAAGACATTATTTATTAGGTTTCCTTTTAGGAGTTCTATGGCTTCAGATTTTTACATTTATGTCTTTAACCCATTACAAGCTCAGTTTTTGTGTATGGTACACAATAAAAATCCAATTTCACTCTTTTATATGTGAACCTCAAGTTTTCTCAACACAATTTATTGAAGAGATTGTCTTTTTAAATTGTCTGTTATTGGTGCCTTTCTCAAAAATCACTTGACTGTATGTATATGTGTGGGTATAATTCTGGCATCTCTGTTTTGTTTCATTGATCTATGTGACTTTGTGACAGGATCATACTGTTTTAAATTACTGTTGCTTTGCAATATACTTTGGAATCAGAAAGTGGTGGCTTCCAGTTTTTTCTTCTTTCTCTAGACAACCTTGCCTGTCCTGGGTCTTCCGTGGTGGTTCCACATAAATTTTAGCATTTTTTTTTTATTTCTGTACAAAATATGATTGGATTTTTTACGGGGTAACATTGAATCTGTAGATTGTTTTTGATGGTATGAACATTTTGTCTTCCGATCCATGAACACAGGATGCCTTTTCATTTTATTTGTATCTCATTTAATTTCTTTCATCAGTGTTTTATAGTTTTCAGTGTACAGGTCTTTCACCTTCTTGGTTAAGTTTATTCCTACATATTTGATTTTTTGGGATGCTATTGAAATTTCGTTTTTGGATAGTTCATAACAGAAACACAGCTGATTTTTATTTGTTAATTTTGTACCCTGCAATTCATTTATTAGTTCTAATTGTTTTGGGTGGCATTTCAGGAAATTTTATAGCTAAAGTTATATCATCAGTACACAGAAGATTTAGCTTCTTTCTTTCAAATTTGGATGCCTTTCCTTTCTTTTTCTTGCTAACTTCTCTGGCCAGGGACTTTGCTACTATGTTGTATAAAATAAATAGTAATGAAGACCCTTGTATTATTCCAGATCTTAGGAGAAATATTTTTCACCATTGAGTATAGTATTAGCTATGGGCTTATTTTATTCGTTGTTTCTTACATTAGGATACATTCTTTCTATTCCTAAATTGTTGAGAATTTTTCTCATAAAAGGATGTTGAATTTTGTTAAATGTTTTTTTCTGCATCTGTTGAGATGCTCATGTGATTTGTATCTTGTATTCTCGTAAGGTGGTGTATCATTTTTATTGATTCGTAAATGTTGAAACATCCTTGCATCCCAGGAATAAAACCCAATTGATCATGGTGTATCATCCTCTTATCATGCTGTTGAACTTGATTTGCTAGTATTTTGTTGAAGATTTTTGCATCTATGTTAATTAGGAATATTGGCCTGCAATGTTCTTTTATTGTACTATCCTTATCTGGCTTTGGTATGAGGGTAATGCTGGCTTCATAAAATTAGTTTGGAAGTGTTCCCCCTCTTTAGATTTTGAAAAATTGAGAAGGATTGGCATTAATTCTTCTTTAAATATTTGGTAAAATTCATCTGTGAGGCCACCTGGTCCTGGACTTTTCTTTGTTGGGAGGTTTTTTGATTACTGCTTTGATCTCTTTAGTTATTATTGTTCTGGTTCAGATTTTCTATTTTTTTCATAATTTAGTCTTGGTTAGTTGTATTTAAAACATTCATTATTGGGGAAGTTATTGATGTTTTCCTGGATTATCCAATTTGTTGGAATATAATTTTCATAGTAGTTTCTTTTTCTTGTATTTCTATTGAATAAATTATAGCATCTCCTCTTACAATATAAGTTTATTCTTTTTTATTAGTAAAACTAAAGACTTGTCAGTTGTGTGTTTCTTTTTTAAAAACGGTTTTAAAAAAAATCTTTTCAATTGTGCTTCTAGTCTCTATTTCTGCTTTAATCTTTATTACTTCCTCTTTCTGTTAACTGCAGGCTTAGTTTGTTCTTTTTCTAGTTGCTTGAGATATAAAGATAGACTGTTTTTTTGAGATATTTCTTTTTTAATGTAGGCATTTATCATTACATATTTCTCTTTTATGCTACTTTCGCTGCTTCCCATTAGTTTTGGCATGTTATGTTTTCACTTTTATTTGTCTCAAAATACATTTTTACTTCCCACTTGAGTTCTTTAACCTATTGGTTGTTCAGGAGGGTGTTGTTTAGTTTCCAATTATTTGTGAATTTTCCAAGAATCCTCCTGTTATTGATTTCCAGTATTATACCATTGTGGTAAAAAAAGATACTCCATATGATTTCTATCTTCT
The DNA here is from genome assembly GCF_047675955.1 of Chlorocebus sabaeus. Taxonomy (NCBI): domain Eukaryota; kingdom Metazoa; phylum Chordata; class Mammalia; order Primates; family Cercopithecidae; genus Chlorocebus; species Chlorocebus sabaeus. The sequence goes on along the minus strand of NC_132924.1, from coordinate 99,393,703 downwards.
TAAATTTCTTAGGAGTTGTTTTGTGGCCTAACACATGATCTATCCTGGAAAGTGTTCCAGATGTGCTTCAGGAAAATGTGTATTCTGCTGCTGTTTGATGTAAGGCTCTGTAATGTCTGTTAGGTGCTTTTGGTCTATAGTACTTAAATTCTCTGTTTCTTAATTGATTTTCATTATGAATGATTTATCTACTGGTGAAAGTAGAATATTATAGGTCCTTACTACTATTGTATTGCTGCCTATCTCTCACTTCAGTTCCATTAATATTTTTGTATGTACTCAGATGTTCCAGTGTTGTAAGCATATATATTTGCAATTGATATATCCTCTTGCAACAATTACCACTTTATCATTATAAAGAGATATTCTTTGTCTCTTGTTACAGTTTTTGATTTCAAGTTTATTTTGTCTGAGATAAGTATTCCCACCACTGCTCTGTTTTGGTTACTGTTTGAATAAAACATCACTTTCCATGCCTTCCCTTTCAGTTTATGTGTATACTTTAAGCTAAGGTGAATGTCTTATAGGCAACATATTGTTGAATCTTGTTTATTATTTCATTCATCTATTCTGTATTTTTTAATAAAAATTTAATGCACTTATATTTAATTATTCATATGTAAGGATGTACAATTGCCACTTTGTTTTCTGACTGCTTTGTAGCTATCCCTCTCCCTCCAACTGCTTTTTTTTTTTTTTTCTGGCTGTCTTCTTTTGAGATTATTGATATTTTGTAGTAATACACTTTAATTCTTTTTTTCTTTATCTTTTCTGTGTCAGCTTGACGTTTTCTTTGTAATTACCATGAGGCTTACATAGAGCATTTTATAGTTAACAACAGTTTATTTTAAGCTGATAACTGTTAAACTTCAATCACATACAAAAGTTTGACAATTTTACTCCTCCCCATATTTTACACTGTTGCTCTCACACCGTATATCTATCATATTGTGTATCCATCAACAAATTATTACAGCCACAGTTATTATTAATACTCTCGTCATTTAATTTTTATGCTAGAGTTAAAATTGATTTACGCAACACTGTTACACTATTATTCTAAATTTGAGTATATGCTTATGTTTAACAATGATTTTTATAATTTCATGTGTTTTCATGTTGTTACTTAGCATCTTTTGTTTTAAGGCAGGTCTAGTGGAAATGAATTCCCTTAGCTTTTGTTTACAGGGTTTTGTTTTGTTTTGTTTTGTTTTGTTTTTTGAGACAGGGTCTTGCTGTGTCGCCCAGGCTGGACTGCAGTGGTGCAATTTCAGGTCACTGCAATCTTCACCTCCTGGGTTCAAGCAATTCTCCTGCCTCAGCCTCCCAAGTAGCTGGGATTACAGGCCTTTGCTACCATGCCTAGCTAATTTTTGTATTTTTAGTAGAGCTGGGGTTTCGCCATGTTGGCCAGTCTGATCTCCAACTCATGGCCTCAAGTGATCCATCTACCTCGGCCTCCCAAAGTGCTTGGATTACAGGTGTGAACCAACATGCCTGGCCAGGAACATTTTTATCTCTGTTCATTTCTGAAGAACAGGTTTGTCAATTATATGGTTCTTGGTTGGCAGGTTTATTTTTCCCACACTTTGATTATATCATCCCACACCATCCTGGACTGTGGAGTTTGTACTGAGAAAGCCACTGATAGCCTTGAGTGGGTGGGTGGTTTCCTTTGTATATGACAAATCAATTTTTTTTGCTGCTTTCAAAATTTTCTCTTTGTCTTTGACTTTTAATATATTGTGTCTCAGGGTAATCTTTGGTTTATCTTACTTGAGACTCTTGGAGCATCATAATTCTGGGCGTCTATATTCATCCCAAGATTTAGGAAATATTGAGTTATTATTTCTTTACATAAACTGCCTGTTCCTTTCTCTCTCTCTCTCTCCTCTCATCTTCTCTCTCTCTCTCTTATTCTCGGGCTTTCATAATATGCATATTCATTCATTTGATTATGTTCCATTGGTCTCATATACACCCTTTACTCTTTTTTATCTTTTGATTGTTACTGTTTCTCTAACTGGTGAATTTAAGCGAATTTCAGAGACCTATCTTTGAGTTTGGTAATTGTTTTTTCTGAATAATCCAGTCTGTTGTTGAAACTCTTAATTAAATGTTTCAGTTCTGCCATATTCTTAAGCTCTTGGATTTCTGTTTTATTCTTAATAAATAGTTTATATTTCTTTATTAAATTTTCATTTTGTCTAATCACATTTTTGCCCGTTTTTAACTGGGTTGTTTTGTTGCCATTGAGTTGTTTGAGTTCATTGTATATTTTGAATATTAACCCCTTAACAGATGTATAAGTATACAAATATTTTTTCCCATTCTGTGGGCTTTGTCTTCACTCTGCTGTTTCCTTTGTTGTGTAGAAGTATTTTAGTTTGATGTAAACCCATTTGTCCATTTTTACTTTTGTTTCTTGTGCTTTTGAGGTCATATTCAAAAAATCGTTGCCTAGATCAATGTCATGGAGATCTCCCCTGATTTTTTTTCTAGTTGTTTCATAATTTGGGGTCATGAATTTACATCTTTAATCCACTTTGAGTTTATTTTTGTATATGGTGAGGGATAGAAGCCTGGTTTTATTCTTCTGCATGTGGCTATCCAGGTTTGCAATACTATTTACTAAGAGAGTCTTCTTTCTTACAAGGGATAAGCTTAAAGGACAGAAAACTATTTAAGGGGTTTTTTGGGTAATTTAGAATAGAAAATGTTAGTATAGACTAAAACAATTAGAAGAAAATTTAAAAATATGTATGAGATCTTATTATGATAGTTTATTGATTACTTAAACATGGGGAAGAAATGAGTAGAAAAGAGGATGCTGAGATAATTCCTAGGTTTTCATTTTGAACATTTGAGTTAAGTAGTATCTGGTAGAGCTAGTTTGAATAGAGATGATTAATGTCGTTTAAGTGAGAAAGTGTCTGAGGTACCTAGGAACCAATTATAGATATTTAGGAAATAATTTCAAGTACAGGTCTGGAGAGATAACTGGTAGGTGTGAGAGTGATATTATAAGTACAGATGTCACTTTGAAGATGTTCGACTGCTATTGTGAAGAATAATAAAGCATTAATACACCTGGAGGGGAACAAAAGTTGAAATAATGTCTTCATTCTTAGCTATAAAATATGGGGGGGATAATTTAATATGTATAAATGATAAGAGATCCCCAACTCCACTACTGAGTATATATCGAAAGGAAATGAAATCAGTATTTCAAAGAAGTATCTGCAGTTCTATATTTATTGCAGCACTATTCACAATAGCCCAGATATGAAATCAACTAAAATATACATCAATGAATGAATGATAAAGAAAATGTGGTATAAATATACAATGGGATATTATTTAATAATAAAAAAGGAAAGAAAAAATCCTGTCATTTGTGACAATGTGGATGAATCTGGAGAACATTATATTAAGTATAATAAAACAAGCCAGGCATAGAGAGACAAATACCACATTATCTCATTCACATGTGGAATCCAAAAAAGTTGATCTCAGAAAAGTAGAGAGTACACAGGACAGCCTCTAGGATCTTGGTCAATAGAGCTGGCACTGGACAATGGTTTGCTTTGGAGTCTGAAGTTGTGTCAACAGATGGTGGGCCTGGTACCAGGTGTGTGGGTTTGTACAGCTCCCACTAGGTCCTTGGGAAAGCTCCTTCTAGGTTAGTGGACAGGGTCCTGAGGGAATAGGACCATGGCTGAGAGGGATTGGAACTGAGTAATTGGGCTGCTTCATTATCCAGCCAGGAACAAAATCTGCAGGCCTCCCTCTGGGAGAAGAGACAGGCAGGCCTTCTGGCAGGTTCACGGGTAGGGGAAACAGGACTTCCCCCAGACAATGGCTGAACAGGGCTGGTGGTGAGTCAGAGGGCTGCTTCTGTGCGCAGAGGTCTGTGGGCCTATGTGTGGAGTTATGAATGAGTGCATCTCCGTTCACATCTCTGGATGAGCAGGGCTGCGTCCAGGCTGCAGCTGAGAAGGACTGAACAAGTCACATGCTGCTTCATGATCTATGGCCAGAACAGAGTTTGGTGGACCTGTTACCCAAGACATGGGCAGGTGTAGCTTCTCCAAGGTCTCTGGAGGTTGCTGGTGGCAGAGCATGGAAAATGAGGGCTATATTTGAGTTCATATGGGGACAGAACTGTTTTTGTGTCTGCAGCCAGGGCCATTATCAGCAAGTCTGCCATTGGACACAGGCCCGCCTTCTCAAATTGACCTTCCTCATTCTTGGACTCAGCTAGGTTTTGCACCCTCCTACCCAGATCCCACAGCTCCCACAAGCCACTTTGATTTGGTGGCTGACTGCCAAATTATTATTGTGAGAGTATACAAGTGGAGGACCTCTTATTATACCATCTTGCTGACATCACTTCGATACTGTTTCTTGCTTTTGATTCTCTCCACCTTTCTTCTTACCTTTCTTCTTCATCTTTCTTTCACTATAAGATGATTCTTATTTTGCATTGTTTTGTGCCATGTGCTCTTTCAGAAAATTTCTTTGTTTGTGTGTGAACTTTATAGAGTAACATTATAGTGTATATATTTTTAAGAGTATGTATTAATTCTCCGCTCCAGGTAATGACATAAGTATACTTCTATTGCCTTCTACCTTGTTTTCTCCCTTTCCAGAGGCTAATTTATTATATTCTTAGATTGTTATACTTTTAGTTCACTAGTGGCTTCCTTTAGAGATAAAATATATGTCCATATTTCTAATGCTCAATTTGCTAATTTTAAATATATTTGCCTCTCCCTTCCTATACCTCATACTTCTCACCTTTTCTATATTTTCAAAATATAAATTATAAAACATTATGAATTTATAATTTATAAAATTGTATTTTGTTATATAAGAAAAATTTCCATTGATATTTAAACTTAACCCTATATTTAAATATATTTGATGTTTACTGCCAGTTCTCTGTCACCGATTTCTTTATTCGTGTCACAAATCTCTATTCCTTTGTCACAGATTTGTTTATTCATGTCTTCCATGGATGATTTGTCCCCTTGGTCTTTTCAAGGAGGACTTACCATCACTATATTTTTATAGCCATTTTATAAAATTATTTAAAATTACATAGTAATTTTACATATCTATGGGGATCCAGTGAGATTTGTATACCTGTATACAATGTGTAATGATCACATTGGGGTAATTAGAATATCCATAATCTCAAATAGTTAGTTCTTTATAAGAAACATTCAAAATCTTCTCTTTTAGTTATTAAAAATACAGAATAAATAATTGTTAACTAGAGTCTCCCTACAGTGCTATAGAATATCAACATTTATTCCTTTTATCTAGTTGTAATTCTATATCTATTAACCTAATTCTTATCCCCTCCTCCCTGCTAGCCTTATCAGCCTCCAGTTACCACTATTCTACTCTTCACTTCTATGAGATTACTTATTTAGCTTCCACATATAATTAAAAACAAAAAATGCAAAAATCATCAACAAAATACTAGCAAACTGAATCCATCAGTACATCAAGAAGATAATACACTCACACTATGTGCGATTTGTCTCAAGGGACAAGGAGGATTCATTGATAAATATGCTACATCATCACATCTACAGAATAAACTAAAAAAAAGATCATCTCAAAGATGCAGAAAAAGCATTTGATAAAATTAAACTTTCCTTTTTGTAAAAACTTTAAACAAATTAGGTATAGAAATATGTACCTCAACATAATAATGGCCATATGTTACAAACCTGCAGGTAGTGTCGTACTGAACAAGAAATAACTTGAAAAGACAAAGATGCTCAATTTTACCACTCTTATTCAAGATAGTACTGGAAGTTCTTGCCAGAGCAATTAGGCAGAAGAAAGACATAGAATGCATCCAACTTGGGAAGAAGGAAGTCATATTGCCCCTCTGCAGACATCATTTTTTATCTATTGAAAATCCTAGATCCCACAAAATACTCTTAGAACTGATGAATACATTCAGTAAAATCATAGGGTACAAAATCAACACATAAAAATCAGCATTTCTTTTGACTAATAACAGGAACTACCTGAAAAAGATATCAATAAAGCAATCCCATTTACAACAGTCACACAAAATAATTGCTAGGAATACTTTTAATTAAAGAGGTGAAATATCTCTACAATGAAAATTATAAAGCTCTAATTTAAAAAATGAAAAGAACATGAAACATTGAAATATATTCCTGGTTCATAGATTGGAAGAATTAACATTATAAAATGACTGTACTACCAAAAGCAATCTACAGATTCAGTGTAATCCCTGTCAAAACACCAGTGACGTTCTTCACAAAAATAAAAATGTCTGAAATTTGTACGTAACCATGAAAGACCTCAAATAGACACAATTCTGAGCAAAAAGAACAAAGCTAGAGGCATCACACTACTTGATCTCAAAATGTACTGTAACACAAAAAGCACAAAGCTATAGTAAGCAAAGAGCATGGTATTGGTATAAAAACAAACACACAGACCACTGGAAAAAAAAAAAGAACCCAGAAACAAGTCCATATATTTATAGCAAACTGATTTTCAATTAAGGTGCCCAACATACACTGGGGAAAGGGTACTTTTTTCAATAAGTAGTGTTGGGGAAACTAGTCTCATGCCGAAGAACAAAACTAGACCCTTATCTCTCACCGTATACAAAAATCATTGTATCTTGAATGAATAAATGTATTGTCTATTGCCTTTTCTCTTATTCTGGATAAGAAATTCTGAGGGACTCATACTTTCTTTCCATGAGGATTTTGTAATAATTACCCTAATATTTTCTATATAAACAAAAGTCTGATTATTTTATTTAAGTACTTTGTCTAAATGTTCAAATATTTTTAAAAAATCTTTAAAACCCTATATGTGTATTAATTTATACCTCAGTTTGATTTCTCTCTGTCACTTTTTCTTTGGACATATTGCATTCTTTTAATCTCCTAGCTCTAAGCTCAAGAAACTTTCATCTAATTGAATCTTTAAATATTTTCTTTCACTTTTTTAGTTTTCTTTTGTGGAGACACCTTTTATATGTGAGTTAGCTGTCACCTGTTGGCTCTAGTTATTGCTATTAATCTATTCTTTTTAGTTTTTGTATTATTTTTCATTTCATTTTCTCTGAGACTTGTTCTCTGTGGCCTTATTGTATAGTTTAAAAGTGCTTGTTTTCCAATACATTGCTGCTTCTTTTTTTTTTTTTTTTTTTTTTTTTTTTTTTTGAGACGGAGTCTCGCTCTGTCCTCTGTCGCCCAGGCTGGAGTGCAGTGGCCGGATCTCAGCTCACTGCAAGCTCCGCCTCCCAGGTTTACGCCATTCTCCTGCCTCAGCCTCCCAAGCAGCTGGGACTATACGCGCCCGCCGCCTCGCCCGGCTAGTTATATAGTATTAATTACTGTGATGATTTTTTCTTCTTTCTCTGTTTCTTGAACTCCACCAGTGTATGTTTTCACATTCTGTTTTCTTCTTACTTTTTTCTTGAGCTTTGTAGCTTTGTGTTGCAATCTTATTTTATAGTCACCCTTCCTCCTTTAAGGAGATATATTTTTAAAAAATTAGCGATTTTATTGGGAATAAATTAACATATGTTCAAAATACTATGTTAAGTTTTAAATATTTCAAGGTTAATAATTTCTAAAATATTGAATATATTTATGTATGTATATTTAGAGTAAGTTTCTCTTATATTTAAGAAACAAGGATTATGTCATGTTTATTATTTTCCTAAAAAAGCTTTCATAAGAGATTGTTTTTCCATAATATAGAAAATTCTCAGAATATCTAACTTATTGGAGGTGTCTGATTTCTATCTCTGCTTTGCTAGTGACTTTCTATGGAAAGTCTTTCCATTGCTTGAACTACATTGTCAAGGACATAATTATTAATTTCTATCAAACAATATCAGTTTTAATATTTGCATAAATTAAATAGTTATATAAATTGAAATCATTTTTCAAGTGGCTAGAGCCTGGCATCTTTACCCTGAAAACTTAACATATGTAACTTTAAGGATTTGGAATATAGATATTTTCAAATTTAAAATGGTGTTGGGAGCAGACAACTTTATGGCATTGCCTTTATAGATGTATTATTCTGGTCCAGTTAACTTGAATTGCAAGTCTAAAGAATAGTTTCTTCTTTCTCACTCATGTGGAGTTGCTTTGGGCATTATAATCTTGTCTAACAAATGATTCACTATCCCTCAAACTGCTAATGTGGTAAAGCAAACATAGCTAATTTGTTACCTGCTAGCTGGTCTGAATAAATTTCAAGGTAGATTTGAAACCTAGAACTGGCTACAGAGATCTTTAGGGACTGTTAAAAATTAGTGAAAATATCAGAATAGAGAATAAAGCAAGAAAACTACTAGAAAAAACAAAACAACAACAACAAAAACTCTTGTATGACCAAAAGTGTCACCTCCTGCAAAGGGGATTCTGGGATTGAGAAGAGGCTTAGAGGCAAAATGTACAAACATCTAATGGATCACAAAAACGTTTCTGTACTGATATTGTAATAGTCAGCCCATTTAAAAATTTACATTGTTTTATACAAAGATAATCAGTGAAAGCTGAAAGATCTTTTTATGATTCTTGTTAAGATTTTTTAGTTTTAGGGATTTTTTTTTATTTTCAGATTCAATCCATTTACTATATTATTGTCTTTGAATGAAAAGTCCAGATGAATATAACAGACCATTCTCAGCAGAAAAGAAGAGTGGGAGGGGCTATGACAGGTAGAGCCAGTCTTAAGAATAATTCCTTGTTTTGCCCATTAGAATCAAGTCAAATCCCCATAAAAGGCACAAGGATTGATAAAGATAGAAAGAACAGGATATGCTAATGGATCTCCTTCCCTATGGAAAAGAAACACCTGAAATGAGAAATATTTGTTTCACTGTCAATATGTAGCACATGCAGAAAATTTAGAAAAATTTTGGAATTCAGGGCTAAGAATTGAGTATCTGGGGACTTTCTCACTTATGGATGTGAGAAGGAAAGCAAGCCTGCAGAAGATATACAGAATATCGTTTATGGTCTCAGAAAAATAACCAAGATTATTTAAGTACCAGTAAAAGAACATATAAATCGAGGGATAATATTTCAAGACTGGGAGTTGCTAAATACAGAACAGTGTCACTCATTTGAAGTCATCTAGCTTATTATAATTATTTATTTGGCTTAAGCTAGTGAAAGACCAGAATATCACCCTACCCCTACCAATTCTCTACCAGTCATATAAATTAGGGAATATAGAATCTGCAGTAAGACTTCAAAATTGACAAATATGTTAGCTTTTCTTTGGAGTGGCAATGTTATGTGCAACTTATCATATAATTAGTTTCTACATTGAAAAAATTTACTATTTGAGTTTATTTGGTTGGTGCATATTCTAAGAGATCAAATAATGTAAAATTGACCTGTAATATGTTTCCTATCATATGGACTTCAAGATGTGCTTTCTTTTTTTTTTTTTTCTCTTGTGACGGAGTCTCTCTCTGTCACCCCGGTTGGAGTGCAGTGGTGCCATCTGGGCCATTCTCCTGCCTCAGTCTCCCGAGTAGCTGGGTCTACAGGTGCCCGCCACCATGCCCGACTAATTTGTGTGTGTGTGTGTGTGTGTTTAGTGGAGACGGGGTTTCACCATGTTAACCAGGATGGTCTCGATCTCCTGACCTCGTGATCTACGCACCTTGGCCTCCCAAAGTGCTAGGATTACAGGCGTGAGCCACTGCGCCTGGCCGTTAAGATGTGCTTCTTAATTGAGTAATGGCATAATTCCCTTTTGGCCACAACTATTTGCCTGGGCAGTAGACAGTGTAGTGGCAGACAGAATTTTGGAAAAAACACAACCAGGTGACCACAGTGGAGATGCAACTTAACATAGTCATCCCAAGTGGGTTTTTAGAAATGAGAGCAATAATTGGGTAAGTGCAGAACGTTCACTTCATGCTAAGTGTGTGTTCACTTACACTGTTCCTCAGACTGAGTATTCCTACTCCTAAAAAAGGCATGGCTTTATGGATTTCACATGATGCTCAAAGGAGACAAACTAGTTCTCACTCACTTCAGTAGATCACATACTTTGAATGTGGCATAGTGACTTTAACTTACTTGATTTTACCCTGAAGAAAGAAGGACATGTTAAGAAACGATTATTGAGCAGTCAGTTTGTGCGTTAATGCTGTTAATATCATGATTTTGCTTGCAGCAATCCTAGCAACAGTTGATATGGTTTGAGTCTCAGTTACACCTGAGGAAAGAGATGAGACAGATATGACAGCATCTGCTTGTCTCTCTTTTGCCACAAAGGCCACATTTCAACTCTCTATCTCTCTCTCTCTCTCTCTTTTTTTTTTTTTTTGTTTGAGACAGAGTCTTGCTCTGTTACCCAGGCTGGAGTGCAGTGGCGCAATCTCGGCTCACTAGCAAGCTCCACCTCCCAAGTTCATGCCATTCTCCTGCCTCAGCCTCCCCAGCAGCTGGGACTACAGGTGCTGGCCGCCACGCCGGCTAACTTTTTTTTTTGTATTTTCAGGAGAGACAGGGTTTCACCGTGTTAGCCAGGATGGTCTCCTCGATCTTCTGAACTCGTGATCTGCCCTCCTCGGCCTCCCAAAGTGCTAGGATTACAGGCGTGAGCCACTGTACTCTTCATGCTCCGAAACATTCTGCAGAACATGAAGCAAAAAAATTATTTGGTTGGAAAAAATAAATGATACTAAAAACTAACTTTGGACTCATCTGTCTCATTTTTCTTCACCCAGATACTAATATCTGTAAGACATGGATAAAGAAAAAATTTCATACATACTTAGATCGTATTAGTTGGTACCAAGCACAATCTGAACATAAAAATACCTGTGTTATATAGAGGAAGCTCCCTTGTTCAGCAAAGTGTAAGCAGCCATCATGCTGAGTGAAATAGCACAGTGGTATCTCTTTATGATCTGGCAATGTTATAGATTCAAGTGTTGCCTTAAAGACATGTAAGCAGGAATAAATGCTGCATCAAATATGATGCAAACATGTAAATGCTGCATTAAATTGTTCAGCTATTATTGACTTGCATACTTATAAACGGAAGAGATGAATCCAAAAACATCTCTAAAATAATTCTGTAACATCTGCAAAACTGTAAAATATGCCCCAGCTTTGAGGCATGCAAAATTTATTTTAAGTTTTTATTTTCATCCTTCTGTATGCTCTTTTTCTGCTCCCTACTCTTTCTGCCTGATGGATCTTCTGAAGTTGGCCATAAATGTTCAGCCTTCAGGGATAATCCCCAAAGAATGCTACTCTACTATACTCTTGTCTTGCCTTCTCTTCTACCAAAACCAATAAGCAAGTCTCTAAGATCCTGCCAAATATTTAGTAGATGGCTGAAATAAGTAGATGGCTGAAAAATGACTTAAAACTTACCTTTTCAGATAATATGTATATGTCATACAAAGGGCTCCCATTTTTTAAATGGGAGTTGTATATGTGAGTAGTATCTGGATTGCAATTTGGCTGGTAGAATCAGTTGGGGAGGGGTTCGTATGTGCCACTTTCTCCAAGCACTTCAAATCAACGCAAGATTGGAAGCTATTGATTTTGCTTTCATGCACTGAGGGCCTTGTTCCTTGGTGACAATTTAGATTTGATTAAGCCCATCCAAAAAGCATTTCTGTTATCAAATCTTAATCTTGCCAAAGAAAGATATGCAAATGGAAACCAAGTTTGCTTCTTTAAGAGAAATCTTAACGTATTCTTATTGAAGTTGAAGTTCTGTTTTCTCTCGAGATTTACTGATGGTATCAAATAGATCTCAAGAAGTACAAGAACTGAGTGGGCTAGTTGATCACCTATTATGGGTTCATTAACTGAAAACAGATTTTTTAGGAGGTCATATTAACACGTAAATGGTTTGGGAATCTCATTCTATCCTGGAATGGAATGATAGGAATCTACCAGCAGACATCAAAAGAATGAACTGTAAAGTTGGGTCCAGAAATAGGCACGTTACCAAAGCACGAGTTGTAAACATTGGAGTCGGGGAAGTTGGTTTCAACAAGAAGTGAAACTGAGGCTAGTCTTATTCCAGGTAAATTGAGGTCATATCAGTCTTGGAAAATCATGATCAGACCCTGGGAAAAATTCGTACAATGCAGGATCTGGAAAGTACACCAGAGCCAGGATGATGGACTTAATATGAGTGTTTGATTTAGTAGCTAGACATTTTTCCCCTCAGGTACAAAGATCCAGTCTTTATCACCACTGATATCTTCACTATTTATTTATTTATTTATTTATTTATTTATTTATTTATTTAGAGATGGACTCTTGCTTTGCCACCCATAGTGGAGAGCAATGGTGCAGTATCCACTCACTGCAACCTCTGCCTCCCGGGTTCAAGAGATTCTCCTAACTCAGCCTCCCAAGTAGCTGAGATTACAGGTGCCTACTACCACACCCAGCTAATTTTTGTATTTTTAGTAGAGACAGCGTTTCACAATGTTGGTCAGCTGGTCTTGAGCTCCTGACCTCTGGTGATCTACCTGCCTCCAGCTCCCTTCACTATGTAAAGAATCATTGTCTTCCATGTAGGCAGTGGCCACAATAAACCTGAGATGGTTTAAGGCAAAATCCTTGAAAAAAACTGAAGCTAGGAAAGGCCCTTTTTATGATGAAAACTTGATGTCATTGTTGAATGCATGTGCTTTCCAAAATCTAGAAAAGAGTTATTCCTGGCACCTGAGGTTAATTACCCTGGGTACAGCCACGTGTACTCTAAGCAAAAGTTGAATTACCTAAAGGAAAGAAAATTATGCATAATAGAGAGAAGATTTAAATTCAAGTTTTGTTACATGACTATCTGCATTAAATAAACTCAACATGATCACTGCAGGACTGTTTTCTTTATTTTCTCATTTTCAAATTTTATTTTATTATTTCATTTCATTTATTATCTGATTAAAAATAGTACACAGTTGTAGCATAAATGTGACATTTGATTCAATCATATAATGTGTAATGATCAAATCAGGGTAACTGGGATCCACCACCTCAGACATTTATCATTTCTTTGTGTTGAGCACACTTCAAATCTTCTCTTTTAGCTATTTTGAAATACGCAATAAATTATTAAAAACTATAGTCACCCTACTCTGCTGTCAAACACTAGAACTTATACTGTCTATCTAACTGTATTTTTGTTCCCATTAACCTATGTCTCTTCATTCCCCCCACTTCTTTTATCCTTTCTAGCCTCTGTTAACCACCATAACATTCTCTGCTTTCAAAAGATTAGCTATTTAGCTCCCCATTATGAGTGAACATACACAATATTTATCTTTCTGAGCTTGGATTATTTCATTAACATACTGACCTCCACTTCAATCCATATTGCTGCAAATGACATGATTTTATTCTTTTTATGGCTGAATAATATGTGTACATACCACGTTTTCTTTATCCATTCACCTACTGATGGACCCTTAGATTGTATCCATATATTTGCTATTGTGAATAGTGTTGTGATAAACAAGGGAGTGCAGATGTCTCTTTAATATATCAGTTTCCTTTCTTTTGCATATATACCCAATATTGGGATTGCTATCTGGTTTTAGGCCAGTTAGTTGTGATGTTGTTTTGGTTCCTGTTGATTTGTACTATATTTTGAAGTCAAGTAGCATGATACCTCTGGTTTTGTTCGTTTTGCTCAGAATTGCTTTGGCTATTTTTGGTCTTTTATGATTCCTTAACCATTTTAGGATTGTTTTTTCTGCTTCTGTGAAGAATGCTAGTATTTTGAGAGAGATTGTGTTGAATATATAGATTGCTTTGGGTAGTATGGACATTTTAACAATATTAATTCTTCCGATACATAAACATGGGACATTTTTCCATTTCTTGTATGCCTTCTTCAATTTCTTTCATTGTTTCATAGTTTTTCTTACAGAATTTTTCTTTAATTCCTTGGATTAGATTTGTTTCTAGGTATTTTTATAATTGTAAATGGGATTGATTTCTTGATTTCCTTTCTAATTGTTCATTGTTGGATATGATACTGATTTTTGAATGTTGATTTACATCCTGCAACTTATCTGAATTTTTAATCAGTTCTAACAGTTTTTTAATATAGTTTTTAGGTTTTTCTGAATATAATATCATATTGTCTGCTAATAGGGACAACTTGAATTTTTCATTTCCCACTTGGAAGGCCTTTATTTCTTTGTCTTCCCTAACTGCTTTTGCTAGGACTTCCAGTAGTATGTTTTTAGAATTCTCTTTTTGTCTGTGAGTTTTGACAGCTTCACTGTAATGTGCTTTAGAGAGGATTTTTTGGACTTGGATCTGTTTGGAGATCGTTTCATTTTCTGTATTTGGATGTTTATATTTTCCTAAGACTTGGGAAGTTTTTAGCTATTACTTTATTAAATATGTTTTCTATGACTTTTAAGAAAATCTCTTCTCCTTCTGGAAATCCCAAAATTCAATATCTATTCACTTAATTGTGTCTCATATGTCACACAGGTTTTCTTCATTCTTTTTTTTTTTTTTTTTTTTTTTTATTTAAATCAGTTTTATTTAAGAATTTCCAACAATGACAACTCTTATAAAAAGCATCCAAGCACAGGACACAGAACTGCAGCAAACAGCATTCATATGGGTAGCTAACAGACATTAGAACTTCCACCCTTCTTTGAGACACCTGAGCTCACTGGTGAACTCTGCTTCAAGTCCTCCTGCAAAGCACACCACAAGCTCAGTCCATGTTCTCAGCCCATCAGCTTCAGTTCACATTGCCACACTTACATATCAGTAACAGAAGAGAACACACACCATACAGCATTCACAGCAGTTGACAAAGGGGTAGGGGGAGTACAAGTATCATTTCACTTAACACATTCAACTAATGTGGGTTATCTAAGAACAAAAACTCACTTAAAGTCTTCCAACAGATGTGGATGTCCTTTGAATGCAAAAAACATTCGTACATTATTTGCTATCATTGCTCTCTGCACACTCTCTCACCAAAGCCACAGGATTGAGAGACACATCTCGCCAAGTTAAAAAATATCCATTATGCACCACCAAGTCTCTGCACGCGCTCTCTCCTTTCCTCGCTCATACTAGCCTTTCATGCCTCGGCACCACCATCAATCCCACACAAGGTTTCAAAAGTTCAAACAGCCTTCTGGTTCCATATCACAGCCTTGCGTTCATAGCGTTGATACGACTCCATGAAATAAAGAGTAGCGGATAAAAATGGGACACCCACCGTCAAAGACGCGGCCTGTGATGCGTGATGACGAATTCTTGAATGAGAAAGCATGTAGACAGAAGTATTCCTATGGCAGAATATTTACAGCACTACTTTCAATGAAGTGCTTCTTCCATAAACATTTGAAATGAGATGAACTGCAGAGATTAAATGAAGGCTTCATATTGTACTTTTGTATATGAGGGGAGACAAGTGTTAAAAAACAAAACAAAAGAACCAAACACTGTGACACCATGATCTCCTAAAAGGAGATTTTCTTAAGGAAAAAAATCCATATGGTGGGGTTCAAATTAAAACAAGGGGTAAAGAATGTAGTTCTAATCAATGGTTTCCATTTTGAACATGCAAAGAATTCACTTGACAAGTCCAGGGATAAAATATTACAGGAGAAACCTTTTGATATCAATTGTAGTGTGTTGGTTTACCAATCAGGCAAACAGCAGTTCACTTTCAACCACTCAATATTTCAACCTTTCATGTAACAAAACTTATAAAATTCCTTTAGCTCTTCCTTTTACTAAAGAAAAATGTCAAAAATACTGCTGAATATACTCCACACTGAACAAACCAATTTTGAAAATTCTTAGTACATACGTATTTTACAATATACTTACCATGAGTTTAGAAAAATTTGAATTCCCACCATTCTATACCAACCAACCACAACCCCACTGCCTACATTCCCCAGCCAGAAGACTTAGAATCCATGCTTGAGCCAAAGCCTCCATTAAAACCACTGCCCGACCCTGCATTTGATGCTGATCCCCAACCAATTGCTGCACCAGAATTAGAACCACTATAAGAGTTATTTCCAGAACCGAAGGCCTGGTTTGGCTCCCTCTGCATGTTGCCTTGGCTTTGGTTATTACCCGATGGGCCTGACTGGTTCTGCTGGCTGGCTAACATGCCCATCATACCCCAACTGCTCTGTAGTGCTGCCTGGGCAGCAGCCATCATGGCTGGATTAATGCTGAATGCACCAAAGTTCATCCCACCACCCATATTACTACCTTGATTGTTTCCCAAACCAGCTCCACCCCCTCTGCTATTACCAAATCCACCCTGATTCCCAAAGCCACCTGGATTACCACCAAATCTTCCACTTCTTTCTAACTGTCTATTGCTATTGTGCTTAGGTTCGGCATTGGATATATGAACGCTGATTCCTTTAATGATCAAGTCCTCTCCACAAAGAGACTGCGCAATCTGATCATCTGCAAATGTAACAAAGGCAAAGGCCCTGAACGGCTTGGGGATGAAGACATCCATCACATCCCCGTACTGAGAGAAGAACTCCCGCAGCTCATCCTCAGTCATGTCCTCTGTACAGCGCCCCACAAACACTTTTCTGCTTCTCAAAGGCTCATCTTGGCTTTGCTTAGAATTAGGAAGTTTACAGTCACACCATCGTCCATCTATCATATGTCGCTGTGACATTACTTTCACCTGTGTTTCATATTCCGTAAAACGAACAAAGCCAAACCCCTTTGAATGACCAGTCTTAAGATCTTTCTTGACCTGCACCATAAGAACTTCTCCAAAGGTACTAAAATACTCTTTCAGGTCCTGTTCAGTTGTTTTCCATGGGAGACCCAACACTATTAAATCGGATGTTTTCTGGACTGCTCTTTTCACTTTCACTGCTGATGAAGCATCTGTCTCATCCATTTTTCTTTTGTTATCTTTCGGATAGTTGACAACATACACCAGATTTCCCCAGCCAGCATCGGGGGCATGCAGAATTCCTTCTACCAGTCGGACACCTCTCATACATTGAGACACTGGATTCCTGTAGCGAAGCCCACACGCCCCTGGAAACTGGGCTGTGACCGTGGACAGCAGCATCGTCCCATCGTCTTCCGATGGTATTTCAATGGGCTCATCGTTCTCATCTTCGGTTACCCGAATATATTCAGACATCTTTTACTTTTCCACTAGGCCGCTGCTGGGAAGCCCGACAGGGACACCGAGGCAGCGACGGACCCAAGCGCTCTTCATTCTTTTTTTAAATCTCTCTTTCTTTTTTATTTGAATAGGTTATTTCAAATGACGTGTATTGAAATTCAGAAATCTTTTCTTCTTCTTGGTCCTGTTTATTGTTTATGATCTTGATGATGTTCTTCTGTTTCATTCATTAACTCCTTCAGTTCTGGGGTTTCTATTTGGTTCTTTTTTACAGTATCTGTCTCTATTAAATTTCTCTTTGATTATAAATAGTTTTTATGATTTCTTTGTATAGTTTATTTGTGTGCTTTTGCATCTCACTGATTTTCTTTAATGTCTTCATTTTGAATTATTTTTCAGGCATTTCATAGATTTTTTCTTCTTTGGAGTCTGTTACTGAAGAATTATTTTATTCCTTTGGAAGTGTCATGTTTCTTTGTTTCTCATGTTTCTTATGTGTTTTCATTTATATCCATACATTTTTTGTAATTGTCATTTCTTTGAATTTTATCGAGTAGCTTCCGTAAAGAAACAGATTTTTACTGTAGATTTTTTTTTCATAATGCCACTTGGATAAGGTACTTTGGCTTTGGTAGTTTGACTAGTGGGCACTGTAGTGTAGTTTCTGTATGATTTATTTGGCTATAATCAATGTCAGTGGTGTCCGCATGTCTGCATGCTCCTAATGGCTTAGGCTGTGGTTGTTTGTAGAGGCTGTAGTAAGGCTTTGCTCGGGACATGGGTGCCAGGGAGCATGTTTCTCAAGACCCATATATTGTGTATCCAGGCACTAGTGTTAGTAGTATGTCCCAGGCAGGCCAGTCTTTGGGAGCTGGACTTGGTGTGCATACACTGTGGTAGCAGTGGCAGACTCGACAAGCTAGTGCTCAGGTCCCTGGGTGATGAATGTGGATCATGGAAGACCAGTTTTCAGGCCCCTGACATGGTACATGGGTGCCAGTGGTGTCAGTGGTAGGTTGAGCAGGCCAGTCCCAAGGCCCATCCTAGGTACATGGATGCTGGTAGTGTTTGTTGTGGGGTAGGTATTTTATTTGTTTTATTTTATGCATAATTATATCTGTGCCATCAACCAGAGCTGTCTAAAAAGGAGGTTAAAGAAAAAAAAGACAAGGAATTCATTAAATTAAATAAGTTAACATAGAATTTTAAATAAAAAATGCCTATTCATATCAAGCATTAAATATAACTTAGTGAAATTGATTGATTGTAACAAAAAGGGGCCAAAAGGAGGAAAATAGATGGGTATTTGATAAATTTGGAGGTGCATGACCCTCTAAGAAGGGTGACTACCACTCAAGTATAGCCTATTGTTGCCAAGTGGGCATCTATTTAGAAAATACTTTGATTTTTCAAATCAGACTAGAAATCACAATTTTGTGTGAAATTATTTAATTTCTATTTTTATTTTATTTTATTTTATTTATTTATTTATTGAGACAAAGCCTCCCTCCGTCATCAAGGCTGGAATGCAGAGGCACCATCTCAGCTCACTGCAACCTCTACCTACCTGGTTCAAGTGATTCTCGCACCTCAGCCTCCTGAGTAGCTGGGATTACAGGTGTGCATCATCACACCCTCAGCTAATTTTTGTATTTTTAGTAGAGATGGGGTTTGCCATCTTGGCCAGGCTGGTCTCAAATTCCTGGCTTCAAGTGATCCGCATCCCTCGGCCTCTCAAAGTGCCGGGATTACAGGCGTGAGCCACTGGGCCTGGCCAGAAATTATTCCATTTTTAAATGTGATAATTAGATAAACTAAAAAATACACACATGTAGATATAGTGACTACACCCTCAAAACATACATACACACAAACAAATAGGCACACACATACGTCTTCACATATACACACATACCATCTGGGAAAATAGGGCCCAATTTCTGCTAGTTTGTGGCACCCTGAGTTGAAAGTTCCCATACTTCCCTTGTAAAAATGTGTTGGTTGAAATTAAGGCTGTGGTTGTTTGTAACACCACAGGTATCTCAGGTGTAAAATGATTGCAGTAGAGTTTCTTGAATCTCGTGTTCTCTATTCTCCTTATTATGTTCCCAATGGCTTATTATTCTTTGTGATGGTGCTTGTTTTTTCAACATTTTCTCAGCATGGTCATAGTACAAAGTTACTAAATACAACTTTTGGCACTATCTTTCCCTGTTACTTTATGTTTCCTGGTTTGCTTATTTTTTCATATTTATGAAAAAGTCATATTTTCTTTTGATTTTTAAAATTTGTAGTTTTATGATTTGTTTAGAAAACAGTTGGATCTTGATGTTTTACCACTTTTACATTCTTATAAATAGATACTGTTCAGTGCAGTTTTTACAGGCACATGCTGCTAATAAAAGAGAAGTCAATAAAATAGAATTTCTCTGGTCACCTCATAGTGGGCAAAGTTTCTCTATCTTGCAGTGCTTATATATAGAAACATATCATTGTATATGCTTGTAGTGCTTATATACAGAAATATATCATTCTATATTTCACTAGAATGAGGAAGGCTGCGTGAGTCTTGGAGTCATGATGGCTAATCAAGAGAACCTAGTGGGAACTGGGTTTTTAAAAGAGGTAAGATAGGAAATATAGGCCTAAGATTCTCAAGTATGGACTCCAAGCTCATAATTTCAATTCAGAGAGGAAAAAGTTACACATTTTTTCACATCACATCTCCACTCAAGCATATCAATTGTTCAAGTCAACAAATATTTACTTAGTTTCTACACTGGGCCAGTGCTGTAGGTACTGAAGACAAAGCAAGAAGAAAACATATAAACTCTCTCCCTTAAGAGAACTTTAATTTTAATCAAAAAGAACTGACAATAAATTCATAAACAAAATTAGATGCGATATGTTAGGTGTTGATAAGTGCTATGAAGAAAGTTAAAATAGTCTCAAGGTGATAAGGGAAAACTAGAGAGGAGTGGAATTGCAATTTTATAGGGTGATTAAGAAAAGCACTTCTGCTAGGGTGATATTTAAGTGGAAACCTGTGGGAAGTAAGGGAGTGAGTCAGGCAGATATATAGAAGGATGTAGCAGGTAGAGGTCAGCTAGTGTAAATGGCCTGAAGCATTAAATGTAGCAAGGACGCCTATGTAGCTGGGGCCTGAATGAAGGAATTGGAAGGAAATTAGCTTAGGGAGGTAGCAAAGCGTATTTAAACTTGTATAGTCTTGGGAGCACTGATTTTATTTCTCTTGGTGAAATAGAAAGCCATTGAAGAACTTTGAGTAGAGGAGTTTTCAAAGAATAAATCTGACTGCTCTGTGAGGACTAAATGAAAGAGGAACCAAGATAGCGACTGTGATATTGGTATGGATGGGATAAGAAATGGCGCTATAGAAACATTAAGTCAATGAATATTGACAACTTGAATCAGAGTAGTAACAGTGTAGATGTTATCAGAGTAATAATAGTGTAGATGTTGGGAAGTGATCAAATTCATACACAATAACTCACCAATAAAATGTATTAAAGTATAACATACAGGAACACACACAAATCAAAGTGAACACACACATGTAACCAGTAACTGTATAAACAAATAATATACTGCTAGCACTGCAGAATTCCTCTTATGCACTCTTACAGTCACAGTCTCCCCAGCACAGCACAAACCACCATCCTGAATTCTAACATCATACATCAATTTGCTGCTTTTAAAATTTTGTATGAATGGAAACTACATTATGTATTATTTTGTAAAGTTTATTTTGCTTACCATAGTTGTCTTGTTTCCAATTTAAGGCTGTTGAAGTAGTGCTTATATGAACTTCTAAACGTGTTTGTGTATGTGTATGTGTGTACATGTTTTGACAAACATACATATTTTGGGAAATATATACCGTAGGGTGGAATCACTGCATCGTAGGCTGTGTCTGTGTTCATGGATAACAATGAGCACTTTTTCAAATGATGTTGCAAAGTCTCCTCAGAAGTGTATGAGAGTTCCAGTTGCTAAACATCCTTGCCAGTACTTTGATATTTTATTTTATTTTATTTTATTTTATTTTATTTTATTTTATTTTATTTTTTTTGTCATTTTAGCCTTTCTGGTGGGTGTTTTATGGTATTTCATTGTGGATTTGGAGCACCTTTTCATTTGTTATATTTCAATATCATATTAGTTAAACGTTCATATATTTTGTACATTTTTGGGTAGCAGTTGTCTGTCTTTTTAATTGGTTTGTGCTATTCTGGATACAATTATTTTGCAATACACATGTATATCAACAAATTTTCCATCCAGTAGCCTCATGATTTGTTCCCTCAATGGAGGGAAGTTCTTAATATTAATGTATTTCAATTATTAGGGATTTTATGTTTAACATATTAAATATTTATCTATAGCAAAGTCATAAAGATTTTCATTTTTTCTTTTAAAAGTAAATATGTTTGATTTTTCAATTTTTTATGCTTAAAATTAAAATATATAAGGTAAATAATAAGTTAACCTTTTTCATATAGACAAATAATTTCTCAAGTACTATTTATTAAAAAGATCATCCTTTTCTTACTGTGTTATATGTTAACTTTGTCAGAAATGTATGCAGATCTGTTCTGGGCTCTGTATTTCTTCCGGCATATATGTCTACCCTTGGAAACAAATCAACAAAATTAAAGTTGGTTTTAAGAAAAGATAAACAATGATAAACTACTACTTAGACTATCCAAGAAAAAAAGAGGAAAAAAATGCAGATGAATAAAATCAGAAATGAAAAAGTAGACATACCAGAGAAACAAAAAAATAATGATAACCTATTATAAAAAACTGTATGTTAACAAATTGGAAAACCTAGAGGAAACAAATAAACTCCTAAACACACACAACCTCCCAAGAATAAACCAGGAAGAAATAGAAATCCCGAGCACTCCAACACAAAGTAATATGATAGAAGCAGTAATAAGATGTCTCCCAGCAAAAGAAAGCTCAGGATCAAACGGTTTTACTACTAAATTCTACCAGACTTATAAAGAAATACTAACATTATTTTTTCTCAACCTTTTCTAAAAAATTGAAGAGACTGTAACCCTTCCTAACTCATTCTATGAGGCCATTGTTACTCTGATACTAAAACTAGACATGGACACAATAAAAAAGAAAGCTACAGGCCGAAATTCCTGATAAACCAAGTTGAAAACACCCTCAACAAAATACCAGAAAGCTTAATTCAAGAACACATCAAGGCTGGGAGCAGTGGCTCATGCCTATAATCCCAGCACTTTGGGAGGCTGAGACAGGTGGATCACGAGGTCTGGAGTTTGAGACCATCCTGTCCGACATGGTGAAACCCTGTCTCTACTAAAAATACAAAAATGAGCCGGGCGTGGTGGCATATGCCTGTAGTCCCAGCTACTTAGGAGGCTGAGGCAGGAGAATCACTTGAACCCAGGAGGTGGAGGTTGCAGTGAGCCCAGATCATGCCACTGCACTCCAGTCTAGTGACAGAGTGAGACTCCATCTCAAAAAAAAACAAAAAGAACGCATCAAAATATAACACACCATGATCAAGTGGGACTTACTCCTAGGATGCAAGGATGGCTCAACATACACAAATCAATAATGATGTTACATTGCATCACCAGGATGCAGGACAAAAAACATATGATCATCTCAATAGATGCAGAAAACCAATTGGATACAATTCAACCTCCCTTCCTGATAAAAACGCTCAACAAATTAGGCATAGAAAAAAAAAATACCTCAACATCATAAAAGATATATATTACAAACTAACAGCTGACGTACTGCGTGAGGTCTGAATGCCTTCTCTGTAAGAACTGCAACAAGACAAGAATGCCGACTTTCACTCCTGTTAGTCAACATAGTACTGGAAGTCCTACCCAGAGTAATTGGGCAAGCAAAATAAATAAAAAAGAAAGTCAAATTGTCCCTTTTTGTTGGTGACACGATCTCATATACAGAAAAATCTAAAGACCTCACCAAAAATCTCAGAACTATGTGTAAATGTTAGTAAAGTTTCAAGATTCAAAATCAGTATACAAAAACTAATAGTATTTGTATACACTAATTTTAAAAACTAGCTGAAAAAGACATCAAAAAAGGAATCCCATTTACAGTCAGTATAAGAAAATAAAACATGGGAATAAGTTAAGCAATAAAGTGACTGTCTTCTATAATGAAAGCTACAAAATACTGATTAAAGAATTTTAAGAGGATACAAAAAATGGAAAGAGATACCATGCATGTGGATTGGAACAACTAATAATATTAAAATATCCATATTACCTTAAGTTATTTGCATATTTAATGTAATCCCTATGAAAATATCAATGACATTCTTCATTTTCTTAGGGAGAAAACACCTTAAAATTCATGTGGAACTACAAAGGCCCAAGTCACCAAGGAATCTGAGGGAAAAGAACAAAGCTGGAGGTGTCACACCATCTGACTTGAAAATATACTTCAAAGCTATAGTAATCAAAACAGTATGGTATTGCTATGAAAATAGACATATAGACCAATGAAACAGAATAGAGAGCCAAGAAAGAAATCCATGTATTTATAGCCAGCTGATATTGTCAAAAACACTAAGAACATACAATGCAGGAAGGACAACCTCTTTAACAGATGGTTCTGGGAAAAGTGATTAACTGTATGTAGAAGAATGATGCTAATCCCCTATCTCATATCACATACAAATATCAACTTAAAGTTGACTAAAGACTATCACGTAAAACTCAAAACTATAAAACCACTAGAAGAAATAATATGGAAAATGCATCAGCACATTAGTGTAGGAAAAGATATTATGGCTAAGGATTTAAAAGCACAAACAACAAAAACAAAAATAGACAAGGCTTAAACTAAAAGATTCTGCACAGCAAAGAAAACAATCTAGATAGTAAAGAGACAATGTTTGAAATGAGAGAAAATATTTGCAAACTATTTATCCAACAAGGTACCAATATCCGGAATAAACAAAGCACTCACACAACTCAACAGCAACAAAACAAATACTCACAAAACACACGCTCCCACTAAAAAGTGGTCAAAGCATCTGAATAGGTATTTCCCAAAAGAAAACAAATGGCCAGAAGGTGTAAAAAAAAGGCCCCACCTTACTAATAACCAAGAATATGCAAACTAAAACCCCCAACAAGATCACATCTTCTCATCCCAATTAGAATGCCTATTATCAAAAAGACTAAAATAACAAATACATACAAGTTTGCAGAGAAAAGGGAACTCTCATACACTATTGGTGGTAATGTAAATTAGTCCAGCCATTATGGAAAACAAATAGAGGTTTGCTAAAAAAATTGAAAGTAGAACTATCATGCAATCCAGCAACAACGCTACTAGGTATTTATCCAAAGAAAAGGAAATTAGCATATCATTGGGAGCCCTGCACTCCCATGTTTATTGCAGCACTATCCACAATAGCAAGAGATATGAAATCAACCTAAATGTTCATCAATGGATGAATGGGTAAAGAAAATGTGGTGTATATATACACAATGAAATGTTATTCAAAAGTTTGTAAAAAAAAATGAACTTCTGTAATTGAAGGCAACAAGGATGGAATTGGAGGTCTTTATGTTAAGTGAAATAAACCAAGCATAAAAAGATAAATATTACATGTTCTTAGGCATATGTGGGAGCCACAGAAGTTGAACTCGTTGAAGTAGAGATTAGAATGACTACCAGAAGCTGGAAAGGGCTGGTAAGGGAGAAGGGATCATTAATAGAGATTGATCAATGGGTGCAAATACAGTTAGATAGAAGGAATATGTTTTAGTGTTTGATAGCACAGTAGAGTGACTATAGTTACAAATCATTTATTGTGTATTTCCAAATAGCTGGAGGAGAAGATTGAAAATGTTTCCAACACAATCCAAAGACTAAAGATTTAGGTGATAGATATCCTAAGTACCCCAATTTGATCATTACACACTGTATGAATGTTTCAAAATATCATATATAGTCCAAAATATATATTATTATTATATATCAATAAAAAATAAGGGAGAGCAATATCATGTTTACATCCCTGATATTAGCAATATTGTTTTTTGTGCTTTTATTGATTTATTTCACTTATTTATTTTACCTATGGAGTAAATTGTTAATCTTTAAAATTTACTAAATTTTGTATTAATTTCTCTACTATGTATTTATCACTATTTTATTTCTATTGTAAAATTTTTTTATTAATTTTTTATCCTCTTAAAATCAGAACAACTAATTAATATTCAGTCTTACTTTCCTGATGGTGTGTGCTTAAGACCATACATTTTCCTCTGTAATGTATTAGCTGTTTTGATATGCATGTCTTCATTGTCATTCATTTTATAATGTCTTCTACTTTCAGTGTTTGTTTTTGGCCCTTGCACAGTAGAGTTTATTGCTTCATTTTTAGGTAGTTATGGATTTTCTAAATGTACTTTTGTTAAGTATGTCTACCTTAATTCATTTGTTAATGGTCAGATAATATATTCTTAATGATTCAATCCAGTGAATAATATTGAAGCTTACTTTCTAAACTACCATATGAGCAATATTGGTAAATGTCCCATTTGCACTTGAAAACTATACGTAGTCTTTAATTTATGAGTGCAATGCCTTATGTGTGTCAACTGTGTCACGTGTATTAGTTATTTATACCTACTTGATTAGCAGTATTGATAGTTTGTATAATTTTTGTCAGCTATTCATAATAGTCTGTAGAAGTTTTCCACTATAATTATGTATTTATTTATTGTTGTATTTCTTAAGAGTATGAAATTGAGTATATGCAGATTTAAAATTGTTATAACTTCCACAAGGACACATAGAGGGGAACAGCCTATTGAAGGATGGAGGGTACGATGAGGGAGAGGATCAGGAAAAATAACTAATGGAAACTAGCCTTAATACTTGGAAGATGAAATAACCTGTACAACAAACCCCCATGACACAAGTTTACCTATATAACAAAACTGCACATGTACCCCTGAACTTAAAATAAAAGTTAAAAAAGATAAAATTGTTATAGCTTCCTAGAGAACTGTCATTTTATGTCTATAGTAATTTTTAGACCAAATCAATTTTTAAAATATTACAGGGCCGGATGTGGTGGCTCATGTCTGTAATCCCAGTGCTTTGGGATGCTGAGGGGGAAGGATCACTTAAGGACAGAAGTCTGAGACCAGCCTGGCCAATATGGCAAGAACCAGCCTCTACCAAAAAAACAAATATATATATGTATAGCCAAGTAGTGGCAAGTGGCACATGCCTTTCATCTTAGCTATTTGGGAAACTTAGGCAGGAGTATCACTTGAGCCTAAGAGTTTGAGGCAGCAGTGAGCTATAACCATGCCACTGCGCTCCACTCTGGGCAACAGTGTGAGATCCTGTCTCTTAGAAATAAAATTAAATAGTTGTATCTGTCTTCTTTTGGTTACATTTTGCATAACCTTTTCCCCTTCAAAATTTTTCATTCTCTTACTTTCAACATATCTGGTTCCATGTATTTCAGTTGTTTTCCTTATAAGTAGTATAAGATTGAAACTTTCTGTACATTTTTTTTTCTGTCAGCTATTGAGATAGTTGACATTTTTTTCTATCAGCTATTGAGCACTATTTTAGTGCTTCTCTTCAATCTTGTGTTGGCAGTTCTATTAGTGTGATAGGCAAGAAAATAAAACAAGGTACATACCCTTTGGAAACAGGTACCATTTGGGAAGAAGTACCATTTGCATAGATTGTCTTTACTGGCATGAAACATTATTACAAACATAGAAAACTAAAATATACGTACAAAGATAGTATAAAACAAATAAGTGAATTTAACATGATCACAGGATACAAGGCTAACAAAAACAATTAATTGTTTTTCTAAATGTGGAAAAATAAAACTGGGAATTGAAGGTTAAACAGTATCAACAAGCATAAACTAGTTAACACAAATTTAACTATACCCATGAAAATCTGTTCATTCAAAACTACTGATTCTAGCTGGGAAAAAATTTAAAAATTATGAAAGTATATCAGATTCATGAGTAGGAAGATTGATGTCTTTCAGATGGATAATATTTCTAAATTGATTCATGGATTCCATAAAATGCCAGCCAAAATCGCAGCAAACTTTGTTTGCAGAGTTGATAAACCAATTCTAAATTTATATGGAAACCTTAAAAGCTTAGAAAACTAAAACAATTTTGAGGAAAAAAGAAAAAGTTAGAAAACTTACATTATTTTTTTCAAGACTAATTATGATGTTACAGCAATCAAGACAGCATAGTATTGGCTAAGGAAATACATGTAGATGAACGAAAAATAAAAGAGAGTACATTAATATAACCACACATATAAAGTCATTGATTTTCAAAAGGTGCTAAAGCAATTCATTGGAGAAAGGATCATCTTCAAAACAGGGTTCTAGAACGACTATATATTCATATTTTTAAAAATTCCTTTACTTACCTGACATCATATGTAAAAATTAACACAAAACTGATCATTGGCCTAAATATAAAGACAGAAACTGTAACACTTTTGGAAGGAAAGATGGAAGAAAATCTCCCTAACCTTGGATAGATTAAGATTTCTTAAATAAACACAAAAAATCATAAAAGAAACTATACATTAAAAGTTGTATAAATTTGATTTGGTAAATATGGAAATCTGTTATTTGAAAGTCACATTTAAGAAAATGAAAAGAAAACCAGACCATAGGCTGAAAGAAAATAGTTGTGCAATACATATACTTTATTTATATGCAGTAGATGTAAAGAATAAGTAAAGAACATTTATGACTGTATAATAAACCAAGATATTCAATAAAAGTTTTCAGCATATATTTCATAGAGGGTATAGAAACAGCCAATAAAGCCCTAGAAAGGATGTTTCTTTTTTCATCAGGGAAACACAAAGTAAAACCAGAAGAAATACCACTACACAGAAGTCTCAAATAGTACCACCAAGTTTTAAAATAGTTTGGAAAATCCATTAAAGTTAAACTTATCACATAATCTTGAAATTCCATTCAATTATTTACTGAAGATTTATGAAAACATATGTTCATTAAAAAACTTGTGTGCAAATATTTACAGTAGTTTTATTCATAAAAGCCCCAAACTGAGAACTATCCAACTGTCAATCATCAAGTCAATGGTTAACACATTGTGGTATGTCAATACATGATAATACTACTAAGTTTAAACAGAATTTTTTAATACATAAAACATGGAGTATTTCTTAAAATATCCAGAATGAAGGAAACCAGACATGATGTAATAGAGTGTATGATTCCATTTATATAAAACTTTAGAAAAACTTAATTTAATCTATAGTGATGTAAAATAGATTAGTGTTCTCAGGGACTGATGTTGGGGTGAAGAATATTGCCATGTTATTTCATTTTCACACTGCTATAAAGATATTGCCTGGGATTGGGTAATTTACAAGGAAAAGAGGTTTAGTTGACTCACAGTTCTACATGGCTGGGGAGGCCTCAGAAAACTTAAAATCATGATGGAAGATGAAGGGGAAGTGAAACACATCTTATATGGTGGCAAGTGAGAGAGAGTGAAGGGAGAAGTACCACATTCTTAAACCATTAGATCTTGTGAGAACTCACTCACTGTCATGAGAATAGCATGAGGGAAACTGCTCCCATGATTCAATCACCTCCCACCACGTCCCTCCCTTGACAGGTGTGGATTACAATTGGAGATGAGATTTGGGTGGGGACACAGAGTCAAACCATATCACCTGCAAAGTTTTGGGTTTTGGGTTGACGTAAATGCTTTATAACCTAATTGTGGTACAATTACAAAGGTGTGTATATTTGTTAAAATTCATCAAACTATGCATTTAAAATGCGTAGTTATAATGTGCATTTATGGTTATAATACAAGGCAAAAAGTTTGATTTAAAAAACAATGAACACACACACACTTACATCTATATCACATTATAATAATCACAATGTATAAACAGAAGTAAAAACAAAAACCATATGATCATTTCAGTAGATGCAGGACAAAAATTCAATAAAATTCTACATCCCCTTATAATGAAAATCCTCAATAAATTAGGCACTGAAGGAACATTCCTAAAAATAATGAAAGTCATATATTACAACCTCATAGTCAAAATCATACTGAATGGAGAAAAGTTTAAAGCATTTCTCCTAAGAACTGAAACAAGACAAGGATGTCCACTCTGGTCACTCCTATTCAGCATAACACTGCAAGTCCTAGCCAGAGCAATCAGGCAAGAGAAAGAAATAAAAGGCATACAAAATGTGAAAGAGTAAGTCAAATTATCTCAGTTCACTGATAACATGACTATATACCTAGAAAGCACTAAGCACTTCTCCCAAAGACTCCTAGACTTGATTTACATGTTCAGTAAAGTTTCAAGATACAAAAGCAATGTACAAAAATCAGCAGCATTTCTACACATCCATAACATTCAAACTGCAAACCAAATCAAGAACTCAATCCCATTTACAATAGCCACACAGTATTAGTCCATTCTCATGCTGCTAATAAAGACATACCCATGATGGGGTAATTTATAAAGGAAAGAGGTTTAATTGACTCACAGTTCAGCTGGCTGGGGAGACCTTAGGAAAGTTATAATAATGGCAGAAGCAGAAGCAGAAGCAAGCATGTCTTTTTCACATGATGGCAGCAAAGAGAAGTGTAGAGCGAAGTGGAGGAAAGGCCCCTTATAAAGCCATCAGATCTCCTGAGAACTCAATCACTATCAGAAGAACAGCAGGAGATAATCACCCCTATGATCCAATTACCTCTTGCTGAGTCCCTCCCATGACACATAGGGATTACGGGAACTACAATTCGAGATGAGATTTGGGTGGGGACACAGCCAAACCATGTCACACAGACATAGAAAATCTGGAGTACATTTAATCAAGGAGGTGAAAGATCTCTACAAGGAGACCTACAAAACAATGATGAAAGAAATTGTAAATAACGCAAACAAAACATTCTATGA
Organism: Chlorocebus sabaeus; assembly: GCF_047675955.1. Classification (NCBI taxonomy): domain Eukaryota; kingdom Metazoa; phylum Chordata; class Mammalia; order Primates; family Cercopithecidae; genus Chlorocebus; species Chlorocebus sabaeus. Next base: position 99,363,493 of record NC_132924.1, on the reverse strand, counting down.
TCATGGATTGGAAGAATCAATATTGTTAAAATGACCGTATTGCCCAAAGCAATCTACAGATTCATCACAATTCCTGTCAAACTATCAATTTCACTTTTCACAGAATTAGAAAAAAAAAAAATCCTAATGTTCATATATAAATAAACAAAAAGTGCAAACAGCCAAAGCAATCCTAAGCAAGAAGAACACATTTGAAAGAATCACATTGCTTAACTTCAGGTTGTACTTCAAGGCTATAATGTTTTGGAGCCTTAAAATCAAGAAAAAAATCATTGTTTATGCAATGATCTAATTATATTGTTTATTTCTTATTTCCAATTAGATGAATGCCTTAGTACAAATTATTTTTACATGATGAGATTGGTTTAAACATTTGAGAATTTTTCTTATATTATTTGGAAAGGCATACATTGCTCAATTTTGGAAGTTTCTTAATGCACAGGCCACTAGGGTAGTGTTTTAAAAATTACATTTTTACATATATCAAATGATATCTATGTGATTTTTAAGATGCTAGTATTCATTAAAATAATTTATTCATTTCTTATTACGACTGAATCATATAAGTCTTATATTACAAAGAATCTATGTGTCTGTTCCATAAAAATTTGAAAGTGACTACCTGCCTATTTGTTAATCACCTAATACAACATTTTGGTCATTGGACATGTTTTGTTTTCTATATGTCCAGTGTGATACCCACCAATTACGTGTGGCTATTAAGCATTGAAATGGGGCTGAATAACTGAATATTTGATTGTATTTACTTTTGAGTAATTGAAATTTAAATAGCTACATGTGGCTGTTAGTTATCACAATGGACAAACAGATCTAATGCCTGGTATGGATGCAATTGGACACTTTGCATATATACAACTCTATTATCTAACATTATGGGGCCCATTCTATCTATGTCTTCTTATGTCCATATCTAGGAGGAAATACCTGATTTAGTCACATTCTGAGCACTTACTAGACCAACTTTACAGTGGTTGAGTTATTATTTATTAAATGATACTGTATTTGAGTATGGTCACCTCAGAGTCTTTCTGCACACTGATATGGCTTATTGAGAAAGCTGAGCCTAAATCTGTCTCACTGGGCAGAGTATGAATGAACATATTTCCTAACAACTTTTCTCACACAAGTTGTTAGGTGATCGGGAGTTTTTGGTATCTGGTTAGTATTAAGATTTAAATTTGAGAAATGTTAGAAGCCCATTGGCTACTATAGCTCAGCCATTTGTTCCACTTCATATCTTCAGAGTTCACTATTGGGAATAATGGGCATTGACTATTAATTAACAGTTCATTGTTTCCTATTTTATATTGCCTTAATGCATACAGAAGATTTTCTACTTAATAGTAGTTTTGATTGTGAAACTTTTTTTTGAGTTTTACATCACTAAAGAATATTTGAAAATGAGGTAGTCATACTCCTTTAGTATTTGTACCTTGCCTTTCAGAATGGTTCCTCCTATGGAATGTTTCATCATGTATGATGTAACATTCATCATGTTCTCAAAACACTTTCATTTTTTCTGTTCTCTCTTCTTCATTTCTGGTTGTGAGAAGTCAGGGACCCTGAATGGAGGGACCGGCTGGAGCCATGGCAGAGGAACATAAATTGTGAAGATTTCATTTTAATATGGACATTTATCAGTTCCCAAATAATACTTTTGTAATTTCTTATGCCTGTTTTTAACCTCTTAATCCTGTTATCTTCATAAGCTGAGGATGTACATCACCTCGGAACCACTGTGATAATTGTGTTAGCTGTACAAATTGATTGTAAAACATGTGTGTTTGAACAACATGAAATCAGTGCACCTTGAAAAAGAACAGAATAACAGTGATTTTTAGGGAACAAGGGAAGACAACCATAAGGTCTGACTTCTTGTGGAGTTGGGCAAAAAGAGCCATATTTTTCTTCTTGCAGAGAGCCTATAAATGGATATGCAAGTAGCAGAGATAACACTAAATTCTTTTCCTAGTGAGGAATATTAATATTAATACCCTGGGAAAGGAATGCATTCCTGGGGGCAGGTCTATAAATGGCCACTCTGGGAGTGTCTGTCTTGTGCAGCTGAGATAAGGACTGAGATACGCCCTGGTCTCTTGCAGAACCCTCGGGCTTACTAGGGTGGGGAAAACTCTGCCCTGGCAAATTTGTGGTCAGACTGGTTCTCTGCTCTTGAATCCTGTTTTCTCTTGTTTAAGATGTTTATCAAGACCATATGTGCACCGCTGAACATAGACCCTTATCAGTGGTTCTGCTTTTTCCCTTTGTCCTTCCCTCAGAAGTATGTGATCTTTGTTAGACCCTTATTAGTGGTTCTGCTTTTTGCCCTTTGAAGCATGTGATCTTCATACCTACTCCTGTTCTTACACCCCTTTTGAAACCCTTAATAAAAACTTGCTGATCTGAGACTCAGGCAGGCATCCTGGTCCTGCTGATATGTGATGTCACCCCTGGCGGCCCAGCTGTAAAATTCCTCTCTTTGTACTGTCTCTATTTTGCAGCCAGCTGACACTTGTGGAAAATAGAAATAACCTATGTTGACATATTGGGGGTGGGTTCCCCCAATAATTTCTATCATCATTATATCCTCTCTACTTTTGCTCTTATTGGAAAGAGTTAACGGTGCCTATGTAGCAATAGAGTCTCAGCACATCCACAGTAAACAGGGAAGAGACCACTTAGATTGACTAGTCTGCTTGTGTTCAAACCAGGGTATTCATCTCATATTGTACAAAAGATAGGGATGTCTCTCAAGGCATTAAAAATAACTGTAGAGGCACTTAAGTAAGTATTGGTTTTGAAAAAGTGAATAAGTCTAATGTGTACTAATCATTGTTCAAATAAAGGACTTATACTTCATTTAGTCACACAAAATTAAAGCAAACAAGCTGACTACTAACAGATGATAAAAATAAAGTCTAATGAACGAGGTCCTGGTGATATTTGGGATACAACTCAAAAGTTCAGAGAATTTACTCGCAAAGCTCTTTCCATACTCATCCACTTATTATGCAAACAAGATTTCCCAGATCTCACATCTGAGGGTTAACATTAGGGAGGGATGGTATAGTTGCTGAACACTTTCATATTCTAATAATGAATGATATTAATTAATGGCACATTGATTGACTGTAAAAGAAAGCCCAGTTGTCTTAATTTTAATAAAATTTTAGTTTTTACTTTATAATTATTATAAAATGTAATATAATTATATTTTTTACTAACAATGTGCTAGTCATTATTGACTCCAATTCCAGATAAATTTTTTAAAACCTCAGGATATTATGTTCTTGGACATTTTTTAAAATTCAATAGCATGCTTTTTTTAATAGCAAATTAAGAAATAATATATATTACAGAAATCTCCCTTGGAGTTAGATAACATGGGGACCTGAGAAGTTCATTGATGAAACTATCCAGAATAAAAATATATTGCATTAACACAATGCATTAGTATTATATCAGTTCTGTGAAGGAAGTGGGATATAAATGAATTAAAGGAGGAAAAAATAATGCAAAATTTATGACCATTAGGAAAAACCTTGGAGAAACACACACACACACACACACAGAGAGAGAGAGAGAGAGAAAGAGAGAGGGAGAATTCACAGAAGAAAATTGTATATATTCAAGGAGTACAATATAATATTTTGATATACATAATACATTGTGAAGTGATTACCACAATTAAGGTAATTAATCTATCACCTCACATAGTTATGTGTGTGTGTGTGTGTGTGTGAGAGAGAGAGAGAAAGAGAGAATATTTAAGATCTGTTCTCTTAGGAAATTTCAAGTATATAGTACATTATTATTAACTACAGTCACCATGATGCACATTAGGTTTCCAGAGTTTATCTTGTGTCTCCAAATTTGTATTCTTTGACCAACATCTCTCCATTTCCTCTACTCTCCAACCTCTGGTAACCACCTTTCTACTTTGTTTCTATAGGCTCCACATTTTTAGATTCCACATGTAAATGAGATCACGTAACGTTTCTCTTTCTGTGTCTAGCTTGTTTCACTTAGCATAACATCCTCCAGATTCATGTATATCGTTAAGCATTTGATGGTGGGTATTAATTCTCTGTGGTAGACAGGGGCCATTGAACACATTTATTTGTTATTCTAAAGAAATCCCATTTTTACAACTATTTAAGTATGTGATATAAATTTAAGACTCAAAGTTAAAATTCATTTGTGTATGCATGGGTTTAAAAATCACTTTAAAAAGATATATGAACAAAGTTTTTCAAGATCAATGACCTAGACCAAAATGGTGAGCAAAACCTCAAGCTTCATTTATGGGGTTTGCAAGTTGAGTTTATGTGTGGAGATTTGGTAATTCTAATGGCACTTTACCTGGAGGATGACAGACAAAGTGATTTGAGTAACCTTTTCCTAAAACCATTACAATTTTCATGTATGTATGTATGTATGTATATGTGTATATAAGTATGTATGTATGTATTTAGATGTTCTTCCTCTGTCACCCAGGCTGGTGTGCAGTGGTGTAATCATAGCTCATTGCAGCCTGGAACTCCTAGGCTAAAGTGATCCTCCCACCTCAGCCCCCAAGTAGCTAGGACTACAGGTTCACACAACCATGCTCAGCTAATTTTTAAATTTTTTTGTAGAGATGCAGTCTCTCTATGTTCCTAGGCTGGTCTCAAATTGCTGGCCTCAATTGATACTCCTGCCTTGGCCTCCCAAAGTGCTGGGATTATAGGTGAGCTACCATGCCCAGCCAAGCCATTAACATTTTATACTGATTTTAACTATGTAACTGTGGCAATGACTGATCGATGAAAAGGAATATATAGAGACAAAAAGGTTCTCAGAATCACAGGGCAATTCGGCCCTGAGTCACAACACTGAAACATAAAAGGAAAGCGCTGTTATATAATGGCACTTAGTACAGTGCTTCATGCAATCTGGGCAAGCAATAAATGTTTTTAAAATAATAAGTAATCCTGGACTGCTGATATAAAATTTGACAATTCTTAAGGTACATAAAAAAGAGCCCCTTTCTTGTATACTATAAGACACAGACACAATAATGTGTATGTCTGTACACAAATGTAGACATCTTTGGACATAATCTTACTTTTCAATTTACAAAGACCCCCCTTGGAATTTTATTTTTTATTTTTGAAAATAATAACATATAGATGACTCTTCTTTCTCAGTTGTGAAACCCTCTTTCTGTCATTTCCATTCCTACCTTGCTGGAGAAACTGGTTATGAGTAATATTTTGCCTTGAGGTTTTCCTAGAAGTTTAATATTATAATAATAAGGACATTTTATTTCCTTGTATCAAACTATTATTTTAATAATACTTATCTGCCTTGGATAAATTGCCTTTTCAAATTTAGCTTTAGAAAATATTTAAAGACTGATAATTAATTAATTATATTAATTTGTATACATTTGGAATGAATAATTTTACTAGTTTAATAATTTATTTTGTTGTATTATTCCCTAATTCTTAGTGAATACAATTTTCACTAGATATTGTTTTAAAATACTACAAGAAATAATTGATATCCATTTTACCAGGAATTTGGATGAGAAGGAGCTCTCACTATGTAACAATTTATTTTTCTATATCCTCCAAGAGAATTCCAAGCATTCCCACGTGGTTAATGCCATCTGTTGTAACTACCAAGATGCTATGGGCTGCTTCTTCCTCAGTCTTTATTTACAATCCAAAATGAACATTTGTAATGTGTAAAATTTACAAACAGAAACATGAACTTCCACACAGAATGTGCAGAAACGGAAATTTCTTTTACTTTTCTGCACAGCTGCCTGTTGTGTGGTATTCTGGAGCTTGGGGAATTTGGGGTTTTAGGTCCTTTTGCAAATCAGCTATAAGAGGATAATGAAACTCATCATAATAAACCTGAATTATTAGTACTGTTGATTCAACAAAGACAAATTATGTTTTGTTCGGTATAGACTTAATGTCAAAGGTATTTACCTGAATTCTAAAGCTTGGAAATTCAATTATCTGCAAAATAGATATAGCTACTATTAATCAGAATGTCTGATTAAGCAGAACTATGATGAGCCACCCAAAGATCACACCTGATGAAGAGAATTAGGCAAAAATGTGTATAAAAAATATTCGCAGATGGTTTCTATTTGTGTATCTGTGAGTCTGAAGATCCAGGTCTCACAGTGAGAGCCAGATTCTCACATACAAGTTTGCATTTATTACTATATTTATCACTCTATTTACACAACAAATGTATGTTCTAGCTGCAGTCAGTTCCATAGTTCTCAGGCAATTACTGGAATTTATGTTTTGCCTTTGGATATCATGCAATATTCTCTTCCTTTTACTTCTGTAGTTTTTTCTGCCTCAGAGTAGAGGAAGTGGGCAGGGGCAGGGAGTCAGGAGTTCATAAATATGCATCTTTGCCACCGTTTTGTCAACAACTCGCTCTATAACTTTCATCAAGTGACTTTACTCAGTCTTATGTCAATTTTCTCATATAACAGTGTGTTGGAGAAGATCACTGTGTGGTTTAACAATAGAAAAAAGAAGAAGAAACATTTGTATCCTTAAAAACCTTACCAAAAAAAATCCTACACTAGACCCTTGTATGCAAGGCAGATAACAGGAGATTGTTCTGGATTGAGATGAGAAGACTATAGCCCTGCCCTCTCAGCAGTGCATAGAGTACATCTGAGAAGCCCTAAAAACATATTTTCAAAATATTTGGACTCAATTTTCTCCAAGATTCCTTCCATTCTCCATAAACTGTGATTTAGAATAAAATGCAGATCAGTTATTGAAGACTTGGAAAGAAGAGCAGTTGAAGTTAATAATGAAAATTGCATTTTATATCACCTGTAGATTTCTTTTACTCATATCCTGACATTACCTCTTGGAACACACAATTAAGAGTTACCTTATTTCTATTACTACTGCTTCTGGAATCACTTGTGTTATGCCAAGTTTTCTTTATTTATGAGTGAAAAGAATATCACTTCTATGTATTACTGAACAATGCATTCTATTTTCTCATTCATTAAGTGAAGGAGCTGGCTTAACTGGTCTCAAAGTTTTTTTCAAAAGACTAATATTCAGTACTTCTCTAAATCTCTAATAAAGTTGACCAAATTTAAATATAGATTACTGCACCAAGGAAGTTTCAATGTAAATGAATTTAATTTAATCTATATTTAAATTAGATTTAATTACAATAAATTTTAGAGAAAACTTTGCTATTTCTATAATCAATAATTTACCTATTCTTGTCCATTCTTTCTTCTTTTCCACCTACCCTTTACTCCTATTTTACCACACTAGACCACCAAAAGCTTAGCTGTTTCATTAACCTCCACACTCTAGATTGATCTTTCCACTTATACAACCTATCTGCTCAGGCCAGGCAATTCTTCTTAAAGTAGTCCCACTCTGAAATCTCAGAGGCCCTCTTAAATCACCCCTGTGGTTTATTGCAAAAGTGACCAGAATTCCTTCCCTCTCTCTGTCCATGCTTTTTGTGATGTAACTTTGAAGCAATTCTCATCATGAGATTGGAGTCTATTTTCTGACCCCTTGATTCTGGGCTGAATTTGTGAAATGCATGTTTTTATTCAACATAGCAGATATAACGATGCAGATCTAAGCCTGTAAGATGACTTCTTTGTTTGTTTCTGCTCTCTCCTGGTACTTTGCCACCTCCATGTAATCAAACCTGAACTAGACTGGTGAATAATAAGATACACATGGTTCTGTGACCTTCAACTGCCCAGCTGACAGTTGGCCAATATGTGAGAAAGAGGCGATCCTAGACCAGGGAGGCTCCAGTCTACCTACTGGTACATCACAGATGCAAGAGTGTCAAGGCAAGATCAGCCAATCCTGATCCAGTTAAACAGAGCTGCTTAACTGACCCACAGATAGAAAATAACTGTTTTCCAAGAAATACATGGAATTCTCTAATTTTAAGGGGATTAGTTTCCAGAGCCTCCACTTCCGTGAGTGACTCTTTCTAGAACTGTCATGCCTAAGGATAAATGATTCTGTGATCCAAGTTTCATGCTAGTATTTCTCTCTCACTTCTTCCTCACAAGATCCCAATTCAAAATACTGGTTTTGGGAAGCATCCACACTACATTATGGCACCAAATAGTTTTAAGAAGTATGGAAGCAAAAATGTTTGACAACCATCACATTATTGCCAAGCACATTTTCTAACCTGCAAACTTGTCACTTTTCCCGCTAGTTTAAAACACTCCAGCAGCTTCTCATTATTCATAGGATAAGAGTCAAAATCTTTGGTTGGGTGTGGTGGCTCATTCTGGTAATCTCAGCACTTTGGGAGGCCTAGGCAGGCATATTGTTTCAGTTCAGGAGTTCGAGACCAAGCCTGGATGACATGGTGAAACTCCACCTCTACAAAAATACAAAATACAAAAATCAGCCGAGCATGGTGGTGTGTACCTGTAGTCCCAGCAATTCTGGGAGCTGAGGTGGGAGGTTATCTTAAGCCTAGGACTGCACTTCAGGAAGATCCTGTCTAGGAAAAAAAAAAAAAGTCATACTTCTTTACATGGTGCTCAAGACACACCAAAAACTAGACCTAATTTCCCAATTTTATTTCCTTTAACAAAACTGTTTTAGTTCCGTTGTACCACTTTTGAGTCTCTGGGGAGTTGGATTGCTCTCTCTGTCCTCTGCCTTTGCTTTGAAAGCCTTCTCCTTACACCTTCCTCTCTGTTTTTCCAAAGCCCACTCTTCCTTACCATTGTTGAAAGCCCAGCTCACATGCGTCCTCCTCCATGAATGTCGATCTGCATCATCCAGCACCTCTCAGGTAGAAATCATCTTACTTTTTGAAAATTTTCAGAAGACTTTATTTTAATCTATTTCAAACTTTTTTTGCTCATTTTATTTTTACGCCTATGTTTACATCTCGTAATTGTGATTTTCTAGGAAAGAAAATAGTTTACTCATCTTGTTATCTCCTTAGAGGCTTCTTAAAGGAGACTTAAGTATTTGTTAAATGACAAATCAATGAATAAGTGATAAACATTTTACCTAGCGAGAAGAAGAAACAAAGGTTAGAGATTTTTTAAGAGCTGGGATGGAAAAGATCTTAGGCCATTTGTGTTTGCTAATTGGGTTCACTCAAAGGAAAAGTAACTATCTAGTATCTTCACGGCAGGAGGTGATTTTACAGCTTGGACCAAAGATATCTTACTGATGTTAGCCTCCTAAAGAAGTTATATTTCTATCTTCCCACCAAGCCTGAGACATAGGACCCTATCTTCCTTGTTGATTACATTTCAAAGGATGGCTTACAGGTTCATGAGAAAAACAGTGTTAGGTTGTAAATCTGGGAGAGGGTTTTAAAAATATTTATATTTCTAAATGGCAAAATTAGAAATAACAAGTTTTCTAAGGTAAATACCTAAGGAAATGGTGTGGTCAAAGACCTAGAGGCAAAAAGAAGCCTTCTTAAAGTTTGGCCAAGCTTAAAAAAAAACCCTAAGGCCATCTTGGTCAGTATGAAATGATACTTTGAAGTACAATGTCTATTAAAGTATTTAAAAGGATTTTAAAGGTAATTCTTGTATTTAACTATCTTTACAAAAGTCTAAGAATTTTAAATGTCATCTGTTCCAACCTTTATCCCAAGTTAGGAATTCCCTCTTGGTTGACTCTGAGAGGTAATTATTCACAAAATTATTTATCAATTACACTGACAAAGTCATTATCTCACAAAGTAGTTATTCTAATTCTACATAATTCTATGTTTTTAATATAAACCCTCAGTATCACTTTCTAACTTTAATGCAAAGGCACCTGACTAGCACCTTTTAGGTTAACTATTCCATACATTATGCAAAAATAATATAGTTAAGTAATCCGTACTTCTGTTTTTAGAATAAAACTGGTATATCACCAGCTACCAGTTCTCTTAATTTGAGAGTATGTGTGTAGAACTTATTTTCATCAGAAAATAGTCTGGTGATGCACGTTTTAAAGGCATGTGAAGCAACTTTCATAAAACTTTGGCCATGCTTAAAAAATATGATTAATTCTTTTTCTTTCTCTAAGTGGTGAATAACATATGAAACTTAGACAATTAACATAGAAGTGTCAAAATAATTGACAGAAATGTTGCTTTATCATAGTTATCAGTACAGAACCCTGCTGGGTTTTGTTACACTTTCCAGCGAATTTCCTTCATATAATTTTAGGCAGCAAACAAAGGTATCTAGGGAAATGTGTGAGGCTATCAAAATATATTGCTGTTCTAATGTGCCTGAAACCTCTGTTTTAAATGCAGTTAGTTAAATTTGCCTACTTATGAAGCATTTTCTCCTTACCTCTGTTCCTTTGCAAAGACTACAGTAATTGTTATAAATATTAAGGTGCCATCATTTCCCTCTGTATCTATTAGCTGGAATCCATAAGTACAGATAACGGCAAGCTCATGCATACTGGATTTACCTTGACCACACTAAGTAGCACATTGAATTCCAATGACACACACTTTGGTAGAGTTAATAACTAATGCAGGATGGAGTTCTATGTTCAACATGTACGATGAAAATCACAAATAGGAAAGAAAGTGACCTTTGAAAACCTCCTAAATCGTCCAGGATTGAAAGATCCTGCCATTTCTTTATTTGAACACCAGATAAATTTCTTTGTGTTAAGAAATCATTTTAAGAAAAAATACTTTAAATATACAAATCATATGCTTAGCATACAGTATTGACATAACTGACAGAATATGAGAATTATGTTTGGCAGTTCAGGAACTCTCAGGAAGAATTATTGGAATAATAGTCCTCATTCATGAAATTATAATTTTCTCTTAGTCTCTCTTTCAGCCTCTCTCTCTTTCTCACACACACACACACGACACACACACACACACACACACACAAACACAGAGCCACTGGAATTCAATTTTTCTAAGCTATGGAAAGTTAACCCAAGATAATTCCCTGTCCTTGTGTTAAACTGTGCTGGAACCAAGGAGAAATAATTTATCTGCTAGCCCCAGGAAATACTTGCTTCTAGAAGATAAGACTATGAACCAACTAAACGGATTACTTATCAAGGCTAACAGCTTCTTGATCAAAACTTGCTTCAAGACCCTTGGCTCTATACACCCACCAATCCAAAGTTATAACATCTGAAATGCTACCAAGTTCTGTTTTATTTCTAGTATTGCAAGACTCCTAGAAAATCACTTGGTTCAGACCCTAAAACCCACAAGTACCTTTTCTTAATTTTCCACGTTGAGACTACTAAAGTTTGTCAAGTTGTGTTTGCTGCCCCTACTGCAGTAAATCTAATACACACAACTTTGATCAACACATTTTTTTGATGTTCTTTTTGGGACTCAACAGTTGAGAGCTAAATGTCTCTATGACGTGTTTTTACTATACAAGTCTACTTAAAATTCCAACCTCTCTCATTTCCCAACTATTTGTACCCTAAGCGTGTAGAATATCTTCTCCTAAACTCTCAGCAATCAGCATTCATATAAATTAGCTTCTGATTAATTAACTCCAATATTGTTCGAAATTTGCCCTGAGCCTTCAAACACTTTGATGAGGCCCAGACTCCAAGCTACCTGTCCTCTGCACTCCTTCACTTCCCCCTAGAGAGTCAAACCTTGTTCCATGATTCGATGATGGTGCTGATCAGTTATACTTTATAATACCCCGGGCCGTGGACCTGTAAGTGGCCTGCTAGGAACCAGGCTGCACAGCAGGAGGTGAGTGGTGGGAGAGCCAGAATTACCACCTAAGTTCCACCTCCTGTCAGATAAGTGGCAGCATAGGATTCTCACAGGAGTGAAACTCTATTGTGAACTGCACATGTGAAGGATCTAGGTTGTGAGCTCATTACGGGAATCAAATGGCTGATGATCTGAGGTGGAGCAGTTTCAAACCGATCAACCACCTTTGGTTCATGGAAAAATTGTCTTCCAGGAAACTGGTCCCTAGTGCCAAAAAGGTTGGAGACTGCTGCCTTATAATACACATTACTTAGAAATCCCAGTTCTTGTCTATCTGCTAGACAAGATCTAAAAATTTCAGACCATTTCTCCTGCCTTTCAAGGGGCAATTTTATGACCTGTACTCTTAACCCCTCAACCCATGAATCTCTGATAATTTCTGTTTGCCAATATCTTAACTACAGAATAACTGATTTTGACCATTATTATTACATGATTATTACAAATACAGTTTATTTATATAAATAAAGTTATTATAAATACAACTTATGAGCATGTGTGAATCAATAACTTGATTCCTACTGTATACAATTTAGAACTACAGAAATTCTCTAAACCTAAATTTTCTCCATTATAACAGAAAAAAATAGTAAAATGGATTAAATGATATCAGTGAATATAATTTACAAGCATAAAGTTTCAGAGATACAGTATTTAGTCAGTAATCTATCAATTGACTAGCATGCTTTGTTTACCATAAACACAAAAAATATATATATAACCTTTTAAATTGGATGAAAGAACTACTTTGTTAACTTGAACTGCATTCTTTATTGAAGACAGAATGTAAGAACATTATACTCACATGTACTAAAATGACAATATCATCTTGAGTGTTCTAGAACCAGTTATTCAAATTTTTCTGTCTTTGGGGACCCTCACTTCTCATTCCTGGCTCTTGCTGCTGACCTCCTGGCTGTGGTGTGCTCATTAGCATCAGAGTCTGAGCCTGAACAAAGGATGTGAGCTGAGATAAAACTCTATTCTATATGTGACTTCTTGTTAGCAGCCCTGTAAAGTATTTGTTAGAGGAAAGACTCTACTTTTGCATTTCTTCTCTCCTCATTCAGAGAAGGGCCAAGAAAGGCATAGGCTATAAATCCTTAACTTTATGGTCTGTGAACTCTGTGAACTATGACATCAAGTGGCTTCAAAGCAATAGCTGTGCCAAAATGTATTATAACTAACATCATTAATTTCTTCCACTTGGGGATATAATTTTGACTGTTGATCTTTGCAATTTACATGCACATGATATCATGTTTACATTACATATAAACATAAATATGTACATGTACATTTTAAAGAGATTGACATTTAAGATTAATGGTACTAATAGTATATGTATATTTTTGTGTAAGCATGTAAAGAGTAGATGGCGATACTTTGAAGTTACTGAGGTTTAAAAGAAAATGAAACAGAAATATGTGTAGGCTTTTCTGGACTGACTTGACCCTGACTTTCAAATTCAAATGGACAAAGGATATAAAATGGAAAATCCCCAGATATGGTAGGTGCCTTCTAAAAAAGTTTTAAAATTCTTCATCTTTAAGTGACTAAAACAGGATTTTCAGTAAATAAGTTTTGATTCAGCTATTACTATCAAATGAAGCACCTTGGGAGGTTTAAATAGCTGGAGGCATTATTCAGAGACAGAACTTCTCACTGTTCCCTCAGGGCACACATTGTTAGCAATCAGAAGCAGTTAACAAGCTCTCTGCTGTGTTCTCTCTGGTTGCAGCTCTGGAAACTTATGAGTAGTTCTTCAAGAAACCCTTGATTAGAATTCCTCACAGTAGTCCAGCTTAGAGGACACAAAGGGCAAATCCAGCTGTGACCATGGCTGTATATAATAAAAAGTTTAGTGATTAAAAAAAAAACCCTTTTATCACTGAAGCTAATCCCATGAAAACACAGTGGCTTGTTAATAAACTCTGAAACCTTCCTTCGCTTTTTTTTTTTTTTTTTGGTAACTTGAAAGAAAAAATAATAATATGCTTACTGAAAAAGAAACCTCTATATTATTTTATTTATTTTTGATAATTTTATAGTGTGTGGTTACAACAATCAACACTAAATATGCAAATTTATGAGCAGTGCTTTAAAACTGTTAAGTTTGTTTTAGTAATTCAACAAGGAGAAATATATTCACATTTTTCTGTCAGACTGCTGAGGGTCACTTGGACAGTTCTGTGGGGTCAGAAGTTACCTCAGGACTATGGCAGCTTGAACGTAAGTGGTTCTACATTTCCGGGATCAATCAGGGGTGAATCCTCGTGCAAGCTTCCCTCACCTGCCCTTCTATTTTCTGAGAAGCTGCCAAAATCATTGCACTATATAATACTCTATGGAAGAAATCCAAATCATGCTTTCAGAGATAAAGAAAGGAATTAAATTAAAAGACAACATTAAGAAAATAAATAGGCAAGCCACACAATGAAATAAGAAAAGTTCACATTACATTTACCTGGCAAAGGATTTGTATCTGGTCTATATAATGAACTCCTACAGATAACAATAGAAAGGCAAACTGTTCAATAAAAATGGGCATTAAGATTTATACAGATATTTCAAAGAACAGATATGCAAAAACCAGTAGGCACGTTCAAAGTTGTTCATCATTATTAGTTATTAGGGAAGGTAAATTAAAAATACACAAAAATGGCTACAATTAAAGACTGTCAATAGTAAATATTGACAAAAACACAGAGCAGTTAGAACACTCAAATGCTGCTAGGAGTGAAAATTGGTACACAATTTGAAAAGCTAGCAATTTCTGTAAATGAAACATGCTTTTACAATATAAACACCCTTACATATTCACCTAATTATATTTCTTTGTAGTTATCCAAAAGAAATAATATATGTCCTCAAAAATCTTGTGTAAGAATGCTCACCATAGCCTTATTTATAGTAGCCAGAAATTGGATATAGCACAAAGAATCATCAATTAAAAAATCAATAAATAGCTTATGGTATATCCATACAATAAAATAATAGCATTGAAAAGGAATGGGTTCCTGATGCACACAAAAACCTGGAGGAATCTCAATAACAGCATGTTGAGTGAAAAAAATGGAATATTAATATACACATTAATATGGTTAAATCTAAAAAAACATTATTCCAAGTGAAGTCTGAAAATTGTTGCCTGTGGAAGGGGATACATTTCCCAGAAAGGGGCATGAGAGAAATCTCTAGAGTAATGGAAGTGCTCTATATTATGTGTTGAAAATTGGTATATAATTTTAAAAAATGTACTAACACTTAAAGTTTGTCTATTTTGCCAAAAAAAAAAGTTACGAAAAGAAAAAAAAGATACAGGAAAGGAAACATAAAATTACAGAAAAATCTAAACAACAGTAAGAAAGAAACATTTTTGACACACCTATTCTATGAATTAAGCATAAAGACGCACTTCCAAACGTGCAAAACACATTCATGTACACAATATTATCCACTGTGGAATTATTTGTAATTCCAGAATATAAAAAACAACCTAAATGCCTAGACATAAAAAAATAGTTGATTGAACTATTTTACTGCAATTCAACATAGTACCATGGCAGATGTTTTTTGTTTTTGGTTTTTTTTTGTTGTTGTTGTTGTTGCCAGAATCCAGGAACAGCAGCTGTTTTAAAAACTGATGAGTGACTTCCAGTGTGTGTGTATATGTGTGTGTGTGCATACATATGCTTATTTTTGAAAAATAAGACAAGATGATGAATAAACCAAAAATTAACAAAGTTTGTTATCTCTAGAATGGACCTGAAGAAGAACAGGGGAATGTACACACAATTCACTCTGAGTGTGTGTATATGTATGTATCTGAAGGGTTTTGTCTTCTCAAGCCATGTAAAGGCTTTGACTAGTTTAAAAATAAATGTAACCAACAGAATGGTAACAACTATAAATTTAAAACTAGCAAAAAATTAATGAAACTAACTGTATATCCAAATGATACAACATGTAGGAACAAAATAAACTACTCTAAGCAGTTACACAGTATAAGTTCAGTCCAAAGACAGAAAAAAAAAAAAAGAAAAATGTGTTGAACATTACTTTGTATATTCTAAAGCTATTGTGTGTGTATATGTGGGTGTGTGTAGTATAGAATCTAGCAAATGAGTAAACATGTTGCTGCTCTTTGGAGTCAGGGTTCATGCTGTCGGAGAAAGTGGGTTACAACAAAAGAAAGAAGTGGGGAAAGGAGAGGCAGAGTCTTGTTGTATTAGACTAAAATTTGAGGCATCAGGATGAACTAGTGAACCTGCAAGTGAACTATATATAAATAACTATATATTCAGAGCCACATAGTGAATACACCTGGTTTCCAAATCTTGGTTCCTAAGTACTATGCCCTATTAAAGCCATTCCCTTGCGTGATGATTCTAGGGTTGGCAAACGGGAAATGGATGGATCTGGGAGATCTTTTTGTTTCAGAAAGTAAGGTAGTAGTCTCTATCAGTCTGATTTCACACTGCTATAAAAAACTGCCTGAGAATGGATAATTTATAAAGAAAATAGGTGTAATTGACTCACAGTTCTGTGTGACTAAGAAGGCCTCAGGAAACTTACAGTCATAGCGTAAGAGGAAGTAGCATATCTTATATGGTGGCAGGTGACAGAGAGTGAGCAAGAGCAGGAAAAATGCCTTATAAAACCATCAGATCTCGTGAGAACTCACTCATTATAATGAGAACAGCATGGGGGAAACTGTCCCCATGATCCAATCACCTCCCTCCCTTGACACGTGGGGGTTACAAGTCTCTCACTCAACACATGGGGATTACAATTCAAGATGAAGTTTGGGTAAGGACACAGAGCAAAC
The DNA here is from genome assembly GCF_047675955.1 of Chlorocebus sabaeus. Taxonomy (NCBI): domain Eukaryota; kingdom Metazoa; phylum Chordata; class Mammalia; order Primates; family Cercopithecidae; genus Chlorocebus; species Chlorocebus sabaeus. The sequence goes on along the minus strand of NC_132924.1, from coordinate 99,346,857 downwards.
CAAATCATACTTGTAAAATATTGGTAAATAATTTCAAAAGTACACAGGAGCCAGACTTCAGGAAGTTCACACTGGTTAAGTTAAATATATTTATATGTTAAAATATATTTATATGTTACAGATATATATACAAGTTAAAAATATATATTTAACTTTGTCAATTTAATATATTGAATTTAAAAAATTCATGAATCAGGTGTTAGTAAGAAAATACTATATACGTACACACTTAAATGGGGGAAGGACAAAAGCTCTTCTTTGCAGCAACATGAAAAGTGAAAAGTGTAGAATAAGTAGTAGAGTGAGAAAAGCACTATTTTGTAATTCTCTATTAATAATTTATTCAAGTACAAACCACACACAGTTGCATTTCTTTGCACTGTTGTATGAATTATGCCCCTAATTGCAATTTTATTGAATGTTCTAAACCATTTCTAAATAGTTTTTACTCAATGACAATACTCATTATCATACCTGCATGATCTCAAAACTCTATATAAATTTTTAAGTATGAGATAATTTAATAAAAAGGTACCTTCCCCACTCAAATTTTGCTACATTAAAAAATCATAGGCTGGGCTTGGTGGCTCACACCTGTAATCCCAGCACTTTGGGAGGCTGAGGCAGGATCACAAGGTCAGGAGATCGAGACCATCCTGGCCAACATGTGAAACCCCGTCTGTATTAAAAATACAAAAATTAGCTGGGCATGGTGGCACATGATTGTAGTCCAAGCTACTCAGTAGGTTGAGGCAGAAGAGTAGCTTGACCCCAGGAGGCGGAGGTTCAGTGAGCCAAGATCACGTCACTGCACTCCAGCCTGGGCGACAGAGTGAGAATTCATCTCCAAAAAAAAAAAAAAAAAAAAAAAAATCATAAATTTTAGATTCTGGAGGGAAAACAGCAGATAGAAGACAGGACTAATGTGCAACTCCCATTTACTCCCATTTGGATGGAGAAAACAGTGTGTGGAGACTTATACTGTGAGCTTTTGCTCTAAGAACCAACACAGGAACATACCAGGAAAACGGGAAGAATTCACAGACCACTTGAAAGAAGTGGCTTGCTGCTGAAAACTCAGCAAGACAGTTGAAAACTGAGTTCCCAAAGAGTGAGAGAGGGAAAAGCCTGCCTCAGAACACACATCTTCACTGAAGAACCTGAAAATCCAGATCATGGGAGAAAGATTTAATATTCTCTAGACCTGATATGGACTTAAGGAGCCAAGCAAAATATAAAAGTAGAAGAAACAGCTGGAAGAGCCCTGCAGGCATTCCCAGTTCCCAGCTCAAGCCCAGGGAAACTATCAGTGGTTTTATCTCATACGACTCCTTCAGAAAGACAGCCAAAGCAATTGGGGAAGAGCCACAGGGTGAAGGAAGCTTCTAGCTGAACTTAGTAATAATTTTGAATGAGCAGAATTTTCCTGAGCAGAATCCAGGAAGCTCAAACGGCAAGCACAGATATGAGCTTAGAAGCCACAGCCAATGGTGCAGGCAGATGGGGAGGGGCAAGGCCTGAGAGCCCTGCTTGCTTTCTCAGTGTAGAGGGGTGTAGTCTAGTGGAAGATCTCAGTCCTGCTCCCCAGATGCCTGGATATAAACTCAGCCCTGTTGGTTGAGCGCAGTGGGAATGAGACTGACCTTGTTGGCTGCATGGGAGCTGCCCGAGGCCTATCACTGCCAACTTTCCTCCACTTCCCTGGTGACCTGTACACCATGGTAGAGGCAGCCATAATCCCCTTGGGAACATAACTGCATTGGCTGGAGAACCACCCTCTAATCCCACCTTTCCCCCACCCCCCGCCCTGCAGTGGCCACAGCAAGCCGCATTCAAGGAGAAATCTGAGTTCAGACACACCTAACTCTGCCCCAACCTGATCATTTTTCTCTACCCTCCCTGGTAGCCAAAGACAAAAGACACAAAATTTTTGGGAGCTCTATGGCCCCACCCATTCCCTGAGAAACCTAAGTACTTATCCTGTCCAATGTAGGGCAAGCTTATATCCCTCTTCTACCACGACTGCTGGTGCTGTCTTGAAAGTGGCACCTCCCAACTGGAGGCCAACCATCTCAAGCCATTGCAGCAACTCATAACAGAACAACCCTGCTCCAAAGAAGAAGAAAAAAAAAACAACTAATTCCACTGCCTGCATCACCCTGCCTAACCAGAGGTGCTGAGCTTGTCCAGCATTTGAGAAAACCAGAGCACTAAACACAACTACAACCAAGGACTCCTACAGAGTCTGCTTCACTCCCCTGCCACCTCCACCAGAGCAGGTGCTGGTATCCATGGCTGGGAGACCTGAAGACAGATCATATCAAAGACTCTTTGCAGACATTCCCCAGCACTAGCCCAGAGCTTAGTAGCTCCGGTAGGTGGCTAGAACCAGAAGCACAGTAATAATCACTGCAGTCTGGCTCTCAGGAAGCCCCATACCTAGGGGAAGGGGGAGAGCACCACATCAAGGGATCACACCATGTGACAAAATTATCTGAACGGCAGCCCTTGAGTTTCAGATCTTTTCACTGAAACACCCTCCCCAATTGAGAAGGAACCAGAAAAATAATTGTGGTAATAAGACAAAACAAGTTTCTACAAACCTCCAAAAGATCACACTAGCTCTCCACCAATGGATCTAAGTCAAGAAGAAATCTCTGAATTGGCAGACAAAGAATTCATAATGTTGACTATTAAGCTGTTTATATAGTTTGACTCTGTGTTCCCACTCAAATATTGTCACAAATTGTACTTCCCATGTGTTGAGGGAAGGATCTGGTGGAAGGTGATTGGATCATGGGGGCCATTCCCCCATGCTATTCTCACTACAGTAAGTGAGTTCTCATGAGATCAGATAGTTTTAAAGTGTTTGGCAATTCCCTCCTGCCTCCTGCTGCCATGTAAGATAAGCCTTCCTTCCCCATCTTCTTCTGTCATGTTTGTAAGTTTCCTGAGGCCTCCCCAGACATGCAAATCTGTGGGCCAATTAAACTGCTTTCCTTTAAAAACTACCCAGTCTCAGGTAATGCTTTATAGCAGTGTGAAAACAAACTCATAAAAATACTCCAGGAGGTATCAGAGAAAAGTGAAAACCAGCTTAAAGAAATTTAAAAGGAATACAGGATATGGATGAAAAAAATCCCCAGAGAAATAGATGTCATAAAGAAAAGACAATCATGACTTCTGGAAATGAAAGAAAACTTAGAGATATGCATCACACACTGGAAAGATTCAAAAATAGAATCGAACAAGTAGAAGAAGGAACTTCAGAGCTCAAAGTAAAGACTTTTGGATTAATCCAATCCAACAAAGACAAAGAAAAAAGATTTAAAAAAATGAACAAAGCCTTTAAGAAATGTGGCATTATGTTTAACAACCAAACAAGAATAATTGATATTTCTGAGGAGAAAGATAAATTTGAAGGTTTGGGAAACATATTTGAAGGAATAATTGAGGAAAACTTCGCTGGTCTTGCTAAGGATCTAGACATCCAAATACAGGAAGTGCAAAGAACACCCAGGAAATTTATTAAAAAAAAATCATCGACTAGGCACATAGTCATAAGGTTATGTAAAGTGAAGACGAAGGAAATAATCTTAAGAAATGGGAGGCAAAAGCATCAGATAACCTATGAAAAACAAACCTATCGAATTAACAGCAGATTTCTCAACAGGAAAGCCTACAAACCAGAAGGGATTTGGTTCCTATTTTTAGCCTCCTAAAGTAAAATGATTATCAGCCAAAAATTTTATACCCAGTGAAACTGAGCTTCATAAATGGAGGGATAAATTATTTTTCAGAAAAACTAATGCTGGAAGAATTCACCACTACCAAGCTAGCACTACAAGAAATGCTAAAAGGAGTTCCAAAGCTTGAAACAAACCTCAAATGCACCAAAAAATAGAACCTCCTTAAAGCATAAATCTCACAGGGCCTATAAAACAATAACACAATGAAAAAAATCCAAGATATTCAGGTCACAATTAGTGTGATGAATAGAATAGTACTTCACATCTCAATACTAACGATGAATGTAAATGGCTTAAATACTCCACTTAAAAGATGCAAAATGGCATAATGGATAAAAATCCACTAACCAAATATCTGCTGTCTTTAGGAGACACATAAGGACTAACACATAAGGACTCACATAAACTTAACATAAAGTGGTGGGAAAAGATATTCCATGCAAATAGAAACCAAAAGCAAGCAAGAGTAGTTATTCTTATATCAGACAAAACAGACTTTAAAGCAACAACAGTTAAAAAAGAGACATTATATAATGATAAAAGGACTAGTCCAACAGGAAAATACCATGATTCTAAATATATATTCACCTAACACTGGAGCTCCCAAATATATAAAACAATTACTAATAGCCCTAAGAAATGAGATAGCAACACAACAATAGTGGGAGACCACAGTGGATAAAATTACAAATTAACTCCAAAAGGAACCCTGAAAACTGTACAAATACATGGAAATTAAATAATCTGCTCCTGAATGACCCTTGAGTCAACACTGAAATCAAGATGAATATTTAAAAATTATTTGAACTAAATGATAATAGTAACACAACCTATCAAAATATTTTGGATACAGCAAAGTCAGTGCTAAGAGGAAAGTTCATATCATTAAGTGCCTACATTAAAAATCTGAAAGGGCACAAATAGACAATCTAAGGTCACACTTCAAGGAACTACAGAAGCAAGATCAAACTAAATCCAAACCCAGCAGAAGAAAATAAATAACCAAGATCAGAGCTGAACTAAACGAAATTGAAACAACAATAAAAAGCAATACAAAAGAAAAATGGAACAGAGATAAATGAAACAAATCAATAGACAATTAGTGAGATTAACCAAGAAGAGAGAAGATCCATATAGGCTCCATTAGAAACAAAATGATAAATATTACAAATCATTGTGTTTGCCAATGATATGATTGTACACCTAGAAAACCCTAAAGACTCGACCAAAAGGCTCCTAGATCTGATAAATGAATTCAGTTAAGTTTCAGTATACAAAGTTAGTTTACACAAATCAGTAACACTTCTATATGCAATTGCAACCAAGGTAAGAATCAAATAAAGAACTCAACCCCTTTTACAACAGCTGCAAAATAACTAAAATAGTTAGAAATATACCTAACCAAGGAGGTGAAAGATCTGTACAATGAAAACTATGAAACCCTTCTGAAAGAAATTATAGATGAGACAAACAAATGGAAACACATTTCATGCTCATGGATAGGTAGAATCAATACTGTGAAAATGACCACACTGCCAAAAGCAGTATAAAAATTCAATGCAATTCTCATCAAAATATCAGTATCATTCTTCACATAACTAGAATAAACAATCCTAAAATTCATATGGAACCAAAAAAAGAACTAAAATAGCCAAAGCAAGACTAAGTAGAAAGAACAATTCTGGATGCATCACATTATCCAGCTTCAAACTATACTACAAAACTATAGTTACCAAAACAGCATGGTACTGGTATAAAAACAGGCATGTAGACCAATGGAACAGAATAGAGAACCCAGAAATAAAGTCATATATTTACAGCCAATTGATATTCAACAAAGCAAATAAAAACATGAAGTGCGAAAAGGTGAGCTTATTCCACAAATGGTGCTGCATTAATTGGCAAGCCACATGTAGAAGAAGGAAACTGGATCTTTGTTTCTTGTCTTATACAAAAATCAACTCAAGATGGGTCAATAACTTAAATATAAGACCTGAAACCATAAACATTATAGACAATAACATTGGAAAACCCCTCTGGACATGTTTTAGGCAAAGAGTTTATGACCAGGCACCCAAAAGCAAATGTAACAAAAACAAAGATAAATAGATTGGAATTAATTAAACTAAAAAGCTTTCTGCACAGCAAAATAAATAATCAGCAGAGTAAACAGACAACTTGCAGAGTAAGAAAAAATCTTCTCAAACTATGCATCTGACAAAGGACTAACATCCAGAATCTACAAGGAACTCAAACAAATCAGCAAACATAAAAGAAATAATCACATCAGTAAGTGGGCCAAGGACATGATTAAACAGTTCTCTAAAGGACATATACAAATGGCCAACAAACACATGAAAAAATGCTCAACATCACTAATTATCAAGGAAATGCAAATTGAAACCACAATGTGATGCAAACTTACTCCTACATGAATGGCCATAATTTAAAAATTAAAAAAAAAAATAGGTGTTTGTGTGGATGAGGTGAAAGGGAACACTTTTACAGTGTTGGTGGGAATGTAAACTAGTACTACCACTATGGAAAATGGTATGGAGATTCCTTAAATAACTAAAAGTGGAACTACCATTTCATCTAGCAATCCCACTACTGGGTATCTATCCAGAGAAAAAGAAGTAATTGTATGAAAAAGACACTTGTAAATTCATGTTTGTAGAGCACAAATTAAAAATGCAAAAATATGGAGCCAGCGTAAATGCCTATCAACTAAGTGGATAAAGAAAATAAAAGAAAACAAGAAAAAAATATATAACATGTATATATATGGTATGTATATCATATATATGTGATATTATGTATCACATGTATGTATGTATCTCATATATACACACATATATCTATATGTATATATACATATATCTCATGGAATACCACCCAGCCATAAAAAGAAATGAAATAATGGCATTTGCAGCAGCCTGAATAGAGTTGACAACTATTATCATAAGTGAAGCAACTTGGAAAACCAAACAGCATATGTTCTCATTTATAAGTGGGAGCTAAGCTACAAGGACGCAAAAGCATAAGAATGATACAATGAACCGTGGGGACTCTGGGGACTCTAAGGGAGTGAGGTACAAAAGACTACACATTGGCTACAGTATACACTGCTTGGATGATGGGTGCACTGATATCTCAATAACTAAATAACTTATTTGTGTAACCAAATGCCACCTGTTTTTCATAAACTATGGAAATAAAGAAATTATACATTTTTGATTAAAAATCATAGTAAATTCAATGTTTTCTGCCTATTTACTTTATTCATATTTGTATTACCATTTTTGTCATTTAGTTATAATAGTCAATAAGTTTACATCATTTTCAGTGGGATAGTTTTATAGGATCATGTAGTAACTACCATAATCAAGAGAGAGATCATCCTCCTTACTCTAAAATTTTCTTCCTGTCCTTCTGCAGTTGACCTCCTCACTCCATTCCTAGTCTCTGACCATCACTGATTTGTTTTTCTGTCACTAGTGTTTTGTGTGTTCCAAAATTTTATATGTGTGTGTTATAATAAAATATGTATTCTTTTGTATTTGACTTCTTCAGCTTAGCAATATCACTATCTTAACAATATTGAATTTTTCCACCTAGAAACACAATGTATTATTTCATCTTCTAATTGTTCATTGCAGGTATCGAAATGTAATTAATTTTCATATTAACCTTATATTCTGTAACATGTTAATTTCACTTATTAGTTTCAGTAGTTATTTTGTAGACTGTTGGATTAACTATTCATAATTCTGTCATCTGTAAATATCACTTAAATTCTTCCTTTCCAATTGGTTTGTATTTCATTTTCATTTCATTTGTACTTCATTTTTTTGCTTTATTGTGCTAACGATAAAGTTAAAAAGAAATAGTGAGTATAGATATCTTTATTTGTTCCTGATTTTAAGTAGAAAGCATTTAGTTTTTCACTGTTGAACATGATGCTAGTTGTAGACTTAGAAAAAAGACAGTAAGAAAATTTCCCAGTATACGTAGCTTGTTTATAGTAAATTGTAGATATTCTGAATTTCATTATTTTTCTTTGAACAGTGTTTCTCTGCTTTTAAAACAATAAATGTAGATGGCTTTAAGCCAATTTAAATAGGAGTTTTCCTTATTTAGAGCTGGAAGATCTTAAGTTATATGATACATTTAATATCAACAAATGGGCATATATAACATGGATCCCAGTAGACAGGGATCATAATCAATGACTAACATGTGAATCATTAAAGAATGTACAGCCACATTGTTAATCCTTAGAGAAAACTTACTTTTGGCTTGCACTTACTCTCGTGTGTATGTGTCTGTGTGCATGCAGGTTAAGGAAGTGGGTGTGTGGTAGAAGGGGCAGGACAGGATTATTTTGAGTGTTGTGCAAATTTAACATTGGCAATATATTGTTTTTGTGGAAATGTGATCTCGCTATGTTGGCCAGGGAGGTCTTGCACTCCTAGCCTCAAGCAATTATCCTGCCTCAGCCTCCCAAAGTGCTGGGATTACAGAGGAGAGCCACCACATCTGGCCAACAATAAAACTTTTAAAAGCATTTTAATGTATGCACATATGTTAATAGATACATATTTACACTGTGTATAATTACCATGTACTTCTAATTTATGTTTATAATGTATATAATTATAGTGTTTATAATGTACATAAGTCAAAGAGTAATATAAACAAATGTGTGTAGTATGTACGTCCCGTTTAGATTAATACAATGAAAACATTTTAAGATGTAGTGGAATACATATTTGATTTTAGCCTTATGTTTTCTATTTAACCACATGTAAATACTAGTGGTATTGGCACAATTGAAGATCCAAAAATGTACTTATGCTTCAAGGAGTCCCAAAAAAGGTGAGTGACACTTTGGGGAGGACAAGCTTAAGTCTATCTCTTGTATTGCCTGACTCTGGCTGTGGTATATTACCACTTCCATGCTGTCTCTACGTAAATAACTAGAAAAGCTCTTAAAGAGGTTTGAAGTAATTGTCACTTTCTAAATAAATTTAATAGGTGTTGAACAGGATAAAGAAGAGACAAAGTTTCCAGGAGTATGAAAAATGGAACAGGTGAGCAGAAAGAGCATGGCCTTTGTAGTCTGACCTGGTGACTTAACTAATTTTAAAGCTTCTTCATGTTCTTTAGAGCATTTAAAGAACTTATCTTCCAGAGGTATGAAAATTAAATAAGATTATAGTATTATGAAGTTTAATAAATGATAGGTTTTTAGGATTCTTAGATAATCTAACATTATAAGAACATAATGAAATTTATCAAGATAAGAAATTATATTGTTAAAGACAATAGAAAGTAGATAATTTGGAACTGAATAAAATGGGATTTGTATCTGAATTAAACTAGTTCAATTGAGGCCTTGCTTAAAGCACAGACTTACTCTATAAGAAATATTTAATTAACAGTAAAATAAAGATAGCCATAATAATTTTACTATTTAGTTGTATTAAGCCATTTCTGTTTTGCTATAAAGAAGTACCTGAGACTGGGTAATTTATAAAGCACAGAGGATTAATCGGCTCACAGTTCTGCAGGCTGTACAAGAAACATGGCTTCTGGTGAGGCTTGGGAAGCTTTTACTCATGGCAGAAGGCAAAGCAGAAGCTTGCACATCACATGGCAAAAGCAGGAGCAAGAGGATGGAGGGGAGATGTCACACACTTTTTTTTGTTATTGTTGTTGAGACAGAGTCTCGTTCTGTTGCCCAGACTGGAGTGCAGTGATACCATCTTGGTTCACTGCAACCTCCACCTCCCAGGTTCAAGTGATCCTCCCAACTCAGCCTTCCAAGTAGCTGGGATTACAATGGTATGCCACCATGCCTGGCTAATTTTTGTATTTTAAGTAGAGACCGAGTTTCATCATATTGGCCAGGTTGGTCTCAAACTCCTGACCTCAAGTGATCCACACACCTCAGCCTCTCAAAGTGCTGGGATTTCAGGCATGAGCCACCATGTCCAGCTGGAGATACCACATACTTTTAAACAACCAGATCTCGTGAGAACTCACTATTATGAAGATAGCGCCAAGCCATGAAGGATCATCCCCCATGACCCAAACGCCTCCCACCAGGCTCCACCTCCAGCACTGGGAATTACAATTCAACATAAGATTTGAGTGAGGACAAATATCCAAACTGTAATAGTAGTTATACAAACAAAAACAGTAAGCATACATGTTATCAGTTTGGAATTTAGTGATTAATTGCTTTATGAACATACCTTTTGCAATAACTGTTTAAAAGACAATCCAGTATGATATTATATATGTGTACACACAGCCATATAAGATTTATATTTAGCAAAAAATTTATGCTACAATGACTAATTTGGAGTCAATTCTAAATTTATTCTTCCTATGGCTCATGCCACCAGACAGGCATAATCATGAGGGATGTAAAAAGTTCCTATGAAAGCAACTCTGTCAAAGAGAAAGGATGATCAGAGAACAAGGTAAAACCTGCTCCTCGGGACAGATATGGGAAATCTGGCCCGAACTTGAAAGCACAGCGAAAGAAAAGCAGACCTAAGAGGTTCAGCACACAGGACTTGTGTTAGGCAAAGAAAATAAGAAATGCTTAGTAGTCAATCTGGCTGACAGTTGAAATCTGGAGAAGTTTATGGGTGGTAATTGTCTATGTGGATTTTTTTTTTTCCCACAAGGATTTCTCTGCTAGTGGGGAATCAGGGACAGGGAGTGGATAGAAAGAAAATTTAAGGCAGAATACAAATAACAGAGGAGAAAATGGTGGAGCGGAAATCTGTATCTAGATTCAAGCAAAATAGGCTACTTTGGATAACAAAAAGGTGAGTCTTAGGTACTGGAGGAGGGTATCTTAGAGTTTATGGGAGAATCAGGTATCCTGTGACATGTGGTTAAAGGTAGACATATTAATCTATGTGATTAGGGCCAGAATAAGGTAAGGTGTTGGAGTATGCACAAGTGATTTTCTCTAGGCAGTGATGTGTGCCCTTTTTAAAAAGGTAGAGCTTGTGTTAAGTGAATGAACATTTTTAGAAGAAACTTGTTTTTCTGTAGAGGCAGAAGTAACGTCTTCTGTTAAAACTGTCCATTCCAGATCTGTAAAATAGATGTGTGGTAGACACATCATCTTTATTGCTCCATTACATTTTTCAAAATGATAGGATCCCCAACCCGGTAAAAATAATTTGATTCGCTGTGATTTACAGAGAGAGAGAAAATCTAGTAGTTCTACAGGAATATTTTAAGAGAAAAAAAATCACATTCTCACATGGACTCAAATTCATTAATAACAAAATGCTGCCATAATGAATGAGGAGCTTTTAGAATCGCTATTTTTTAAAGCTGCGTGATGTTTACATGTTTTGATAGATTGTTATGCTTGAGGGAGAAATGAAACGTGAAGATCACTGCTGAATAATTCAGGGCTAGATTTCAAGGGTAGAAATTGTTTTACATTGATGAGGTGTATAGAATTTCTTTAAACTTTATAAAGAGCAGAAGATAAGCTTTCATTCATGTGATGACAAAACAAGACAAGTAGATATATTTGGGTACTCTAACTTTGCATAAAGTATGTGATCAGCTCCTTTCAGTGGAGTACATCATTTAAAAATGATTACTATCACAGCTGCTACAATGATGAAGGGGGTTCCGTAAGAGTTCTATTTCAGGTATATAGCATGTTATGACATTTTGTAGGCTAGGTTTTTGCCTGCTTTTTCACCTGAAAAATTTAGATTACTCATCTATATGCCAATTACACCACTGAAGATGGAGATTTATGTCTCAGAACAATGTATATATTTTATAGCAACAGACTGGAGAGTGACAGCAGGCTAGTACACACTATTATGGAAATGGTAACCTAGGAATAGATTGCAAAGCAGTTCTTAATCGTATGCAAAAGGCACTCTCAGTAAGCTTGCAAACAAGACAAAACTATAAATTATACCATAATATATAAAAATAACAAATCATGATAGAAATCACAGCTGTTTCATGGTTGCAATGAAAAAAAACTTGCTAAACATGAAAAATGACTTAATTTTGATTTTATCCTTTTTTTCTACAAACTATAAGTGAAGAGACAGAAGGTGGTCAAGAAAAGTATATCCTGAGAGTCAACTCAAAGAAAATATCTGTTGTCTACAAACTTCTATAAATAAAGATTAGATAATATTTTTAAAGTAACCCATTAAAGTACCACTCTGAACTGGGTGACTTGAAAAAAATCACATAGAAAATATGTATTATGAGCTATGATTTTCTCTAGATGAATTTTCATAGTCTATGCATAATATAAATGAAATAGCTGTACAGCAAAATCTAGGTCTGAAAGAGTCAGAAGTTTCTGATGGTGGGAACCAAGCCATGACTTATGCATACTCTGAGTGTGCTTCCTGGATTGAGTAAACCTAGAATCACTCTTCCATTATAAAAGCATATTATATAAAACACATCCACTGTCTCAGCAGTGTTCAGCAAAACACATCATTAATAAAAAGAAATGCTGGAAGTAACAAAAACTCAGTTGTAATAATGATTATCGACAGTTACTGACCACGTATAATGTTTCAGGAATTTTTCTAAGCATTTTACATATAAAATTTAATATTCACATTAGCCTCATAAGGTGGGGACTATTTTTAAAATGTTATTTTTGCTGTAGTAAAAGCTGTATAACATAAAATTTACCCCATTAATAATTTCTAAGAGTACAATTCAGTAGTGTTGAGTGTACTCACAATGTTGTGCAACCAATATTCAGAACTTTTATCTGAATTTTTATCTGAAAAAAATGAAACTCTACACTGATTAAACAACTCTTTATTTTCACCTCTCTGAAGTTCCTGACAATTACTGTCCTACTTTGTTTCTATGAATTTGACTACTCTAGATACCTCATATAAGTGGAGTCATATAGTCTGTCTTCATGAGTGATTTATTTCACTTAGTATAATGTTCTCATGGTTCATTCATGTTGCTGTGTAAAGTCAATATTTATTTCCTTTTTAAGGCTGAATAATCCATTGCATGTATATATCATATTTTGTTTACCTACTCATCTGTTGATGGACCCTAGAGTTGCTTCTACATCTTGGTTATTGTGAATAGTGCTGTTATGAGCATGGGCTTGCAAGTGTCTGAGATTCTGCTTTCAATTCTTTTGTATATATACCAAGAGTACAGTTGCTAGGTCATGGGGTAGTCGTATTTTTACTTTTTCTAAGAAACTACCATGTTGTTTTCCACAGTGGCTGCACTGTTGCATATTCCCATTAACTGTGCACAAGGTTCCAGTTTCTCGGTATGCTCACCAACACTTGTTATTTTCTAACGTTTATTTGTTTGATAGTAGCCATACTTATGGGTGTGAGGTGGTATCTTGTTGTGGTTTTGATTTACATTTCCTGACTACTATTTTTAGCCACGTTTTTTCAGTTGGAGAAGCTATGCTACAGAGAAGTTATGTAATATGTGCAAAGGCACCCAGTTCAGGGTGGAGCTTAAAATCCAAACACTCTGCCTTCTATGCTTGAGTTTCTGACTCCTACTTTGCAGTCAGCAGTTACAGTCATATTGAAAAAGTGAAGATTTCTGTGTAAGAGCAATCAGAAGCTGGTTGATATATACCGTGTACTGGAAATATGAAAGTAGAGAACAATAGACGGATTGTGAGTTCACCTTAATTGACACCAAAACTGAGGAAGAGAAATGGTTGTTTTGTGAGAGACTGCACAAGTCAGTGTGTGAATAAAAAAAGTAATGGGTAATAAAGGAAGACTAGAAGAAAAACACTTTTCTTAGTCACATTTGGGTAGATTTTCTCTAGCTCGCAACATGGAAATTGGTAATGTTGTCAATGTGGAAATGCGGCAAATCATACTAGCCTCACACTAGGTGTTATTTGTGACTTATGTGTAAACAACTGCTTGGATGAATGATTTAATTAATGTAATACTCAGGAATTTAGATTTACTCATTCTCTTTTAGTCTCATTTGTTGTCTTTCTTAAGTCCCAGGTTTTAAAGAAACATCAGGATATTTTACAGTTGTATTGGACCAGGTGACACTCATTTAAACATTTCTGTCAAGACTCTAAAGTCTTTTTGGAAATTCAGTGAGTGGCACATAACTTAAAAATCAGAATGAATACTGAATAATTACCACCTATTATTCCAAGCTTTCTCGTATATCTTTCACATGCAATAATCTCATTTAATCCATACAAAACTACTTAACAAAGGTATTAACAATACAGTTGAGAAGTTCGATGTTATATGCAGTTATTATTTGAAGTCTAAATTCTACTTATGAAAAATACAAAATTCAAATCAGTTCTAATCTGGAGTAAAATCAGTGTTCTAAACAAGTAAGCCAACCCATCATTTATTTGTTTATATCATCATTTAGTAATTTATCATACTTTAGTAAATGTCTTTCATTTATCAAACGAAAAACACAAAGAAGACACAGGCTCTTATTTTAGTGAGAATGAAGTCAACTTAACATGGTTTGTACAGGAAATCTACAAATAGAAGATCATAACAAACTTCAGTGAATGGATAGGATAAACTCACTTCTCCCAGAACAACGGGAAAAAGTCAAATAAATCACAAAGATTATATTTTTAAAGACTCCAAGGTGTTGTAGGAACAATGACCACAGGATAAGTTGAAATTTCATAGAGGAGGACCGTTTAAGATAAGCTGACTGCCACTAGACTTCTTTATATTTATCCTGAGGTTTGGGTTGGATATGTGGGAGGCTCAATAAAAGCCATTAGGATGATGATGGGGAGGAGGGGAGGAGGAGAATAATGGTGATTAACTGTTGCATAACATAATATTTTTGTTTCTGGAAAGGTATGTTTCTCTGATTGTTAGCTCACTTGCAAAACCATTTTGACAGATATACAGAGGCCAAAGAATAATTACCTCCTTCTATCATACAATGTCATCTCCACCCAGATCTCAGTTTGTTTTTGATACGTCTCATGCAAAAGAATGCTCATCCTAGACTTTCTCACTATGGTTTTGGCAACGATGCATATGATAGCTCCAATAACATTACTAGACTATAGTTACCATTAATAAAGAGAGATTGTCCCTTCAAAACATATCCCAATTCTTTATTATACAAACAACATAAACAAGATTTTCCTTTATTCTTAATTCCCTCCTTACTATTATAATTATTTCAAAAGCTGTCATAAATTGTAAGTATACAAAGACAGCTGTTAACAGCATCATCTCTCATCTACAAATTTTCATGTTTAAATTCAATGAAACACAGTACTCTTATGAAAATCCTCAAGGTACAGTATAAAAAGGAAGGTTTTAAATGTGATTTTTGCTAAAGGCAAATTGCATTGAACCTTATTGGCTTTTTACTACACTAGAGCATTTTCTCTTTGAAATTTGCCACTAGAAGCCTCACAATATTTTGTCAGGTATACTTTTTGTCTTAAATAAGTGCTGAGTCCTTTCTCCTTAGGGAGGAATGGTTGGCAACAGAAACAAGATAATTATTCCTCGATAAATTTTTGTTTTCAGGACTTTAAAAAGTTTCTTTTAATTCTCCAAAGGTGTTCTGATGTAGCAGTTTTTATAAGGAAAACGTGTGAGATTTCTTTCATGACAAAAATGAACAGAGAAGAGTGGAGGAAATATTAATGAATCTAATGTCATGGATATGGAAAAATTTTTTGTGCCTCTTCTACCTTCCTCTTCAAATATGATACATATAACATGTTGATCACTTATTTGAAACTAAAGACTTTTTCCCTTTGCAAGAAATGTTTATATTTCTTTATTTTAAAGCTTCCATTCATTCTACATCTTTCTCACTACACTTTTAGTCTTTCTGCAAGGAAATGAGTAAATATGGCATATAATTCACACTTTCTCTTATTTTTCACAAGGAATACCTTCTTGGGTACATCTGTAAAGTCAATACCTGTTAACTAACAAAACAGAATAGTTCCGTGAATTGTTTTTCTGGTAGCATGTTAGCCCTGGTGGTCCTTAAAGCCCATTGTAAAGAGTTGCTAAAAGGTGCCTTCAGGCTGCAGGTGGTGAAAAGGAAGAGGAGAGTACATTTGGACTGATATTACCTGAGATGCTTTAAGGATTGGATCTCATAGTCACTGACCAAAGAGACGCTCAAATGTCAGGATGCTCAGGGATGTGACCTCAGATTCCTTGCAGATACTTCTGTGTGTATCACTTACTGTGATTAACAAAACTTGCTGATGCCACATTGTCGATGGCTCTAGTTTTGAGGATGGCAATTGTGTTTTGTATTTGTGCTTCTGAGTATCATAATTTGTCTTAATTTCTTCTTCTCTATTTATTAGGTTGGTGCAAAAACTATCACAGCTTTTGCCATTACTTTTAAATGGCAAAAACTGCAATCACTTTTGCACCAACCCAGTATGTGCTCATTTAAATTTCATACAATATTTCAACATTGTGCCTTGTTATTAGTGACAAAAATGTCTCTTGACTAAAATAAAAACTTCAGATTGGCTAATTTGTGTAATATTCCAATTTGTGTAATATTCCTTGTGACTGTGAAGTCTGTTTTTAACAACAATCAAGAAAGCTTTACTATGAAAAGACAATACCTATTGCACCTAAAGTCTTAAGACAGCTAAAATAATATTGTTTCTAAGTTTTTTTATTTTTAATTTTTATGGGTACAGAGTAGGTGTATATATTTATGGAGTACATGAGATGTTTTGATGCAGACATGCAATGTGAAATGAACACTTCTTTCTGAAGAAAGGGATTTCCATCCCTTCAAGCATTTATTCATTGAACTGCAAACAATCCAATTATACTCTTTAAGTTATTTAAAAATGTACAGTTATTATTGGCTATAGTCACCATGTTTTATTATCAAAGAATACTGTCCTTTTAATTGCAAAGTTTAGATCTACCAACTGAAAGATTATAGATGGTTACTTATGATATACCCTACAGCAAACAGGGTACAAATTAATTTTCAGGATACCTTATTAGTTCTGTGGCCAATACCTCCATACATATTTATTTCTGAAAAGCATCCTCTTGGCAGCCCTGAAGTTAGTGAAATGAGACCAGTTGTATTCATTTTGGTTTTCAGATACTATTTTAAGCAACTGTATTTTTTTACTCACGTAATTAAGTCCCTGGATAAATTGATGAAAGAAATAAAGTTTTACCTGAGTCTTTCTAAAGTAACTTGAATTTTCCCAGCTACCACTAGCCTATGGGTATAAATAAATCTAAATTTATGCCAATACTATTGTCTTCTTGGTTCATCTTCTCTATCAGCTCAACTCTAGAATATTGGCCACTGTAGAAATCTTTCCATCCCTTCTAACTAATATGAGTATGCTCACACATTCTTTTGAACAAAGTCACTTTTTCTCGAAACTTTTGATGTTCAAGAGACAACTGCTGCCTTTCAGTAGCCATTCCTTCTCCGTATTGCTGTGCTTCCCAGGACTGCATTACATTCATTTTTGTAACCCTGGGAAGTATACAACATGCGACTCAATTGAGTTTTCATTTACGTAAGACATAATTTAGATATTAAAAAAATTAAGATGCTTAGGAATGTTAGGTAGGGTATACGAGTGCTACTTTTTTTTTTTTTTTTTCATTTTTTAGTATTGAGAGTCATTCAGTACTGTCCAAAACTAAAACATGTAGTTAAAAAATAATTATTACTTGTGCTAAAAATTTAGATAGGTAAACACATATTTACTAAGGGCCTCTTCTATACCAGGGTCTGTACTGCATGACTGAGGGCTTTATAAGTTGATAATGCAAAGGACGCTGTGAACAGGGGGCAGCTGTGCCCTAAAACTGGAGGTGATTCTTCTCTGTTCTGTTTTAGTCACATATTCCGATCATAAGAGAAAAGTGGAGGAAAAAATTCCCCCTGTAACCTGATTTTTAAAATTCTGTTGAAAATGACCTTGTGAGAATATCATATTATTCATATTGGGGAAAAAAGTGCTTCTTTTCTGTTTCAAAGGGGCTTAGAAAAAAAAGGGATTTTGTCTATTCTTCAAAGGTCTACCTTTGTTTGGTTCACACAGAAGCTGCACAGCTGTTTCAACAGAACCTTGATATAGAATTTGCTGGAAAAAAAATCCATCTGCTAAATCAAAGCAGTGTGTTATTATTCCTCTACAATTATATAACAATTAGAGATACAGAGATTTCTGTAAGCATCAGAACTGGCTCTGATGCACTAACAAAACCCATGAGACAGTTCTGTAGGATTTTGGCATGATATTAACCTACAAGGACATTTGTCCTACATCTTGCCTTCCTGCATCCTCCCATCCTGGATTTCATCCCAGCTTCTGGATTTAAGCTACCAAATGTTGATTATCTTAAGGGAGGTATAGAAAGTACAACGGATAATCTGTTCTACTGATGTATTAAGCTTGATTTTAATGTGTCTTGAGCCAAAAAAATCTTTCTGTGCCAAAATTTCTATACATATACTTTTCCAGGAAACTTACTGGAGTGTGGTAAATTATTGAAATTATTGAATGAATTTGATTAATTCATGTGCAAAAGACAAACAGATCTAAATTTTGTAAAAATAGTAATTATCATGACTTTTCCAATAAGGATTTTGAAGATATGATTATCTTGTAATTTTACTTGGTGATGTATTTTGCTCTACTATAGTATTTGACCGTACTATGTATAATTATTATTCATAATTATACATTTGCTGCAAAATCTGAATGTACCTTATTGTTGTTTTAGAAATGCACTGGACTTTTCCAAGTTTATACTCTAAGTTGCAAAAAGATGCACAGATGAAACAACATCATACAACACTTCAAATTTAGGAAATTGCTAACAAAACAGGTACTTTGGGATATTATTTGAAATTCTATTTTTTAGTAAAATTTTTGAAGTATGCTTACTTTTTAAAGTAGAAAAATCTCAAAATAAAATTGAAATTAGGAACAAGTCGTTTTTTTCTCTCTATGCCAGGCTCTTTCACTTAGGGCCTTTTATGTTGTGCCTCTCAGACAGAATGATCTCTCATAGGTAAAGCCTCCAAAAGTTTATTTAGGATTATGTCTAAACTACTTTGAAAAGAATTTTCTGTATGCATAGGGGCTGCCTGCCTGAGGTTGGGTTTGCTCTGCTAGCCAGTAAGAATTATTTCAATCTGAAGATGATGGTTCCTTCCTCAAATTTATGCTACTTTTATCGCCTATCAGATATTCATAGGAAAATCTTGACGATTAAGATTGTTCTGTCACCAGGCAAATGTGAAGGTTTACAGCACAGACAGGAAGATGGGGAATAAACAAGGTTAGAATTCAGAAGCTAAAAATCTGAAAACAAAAAATCTTTCTATTGGCCTTATTCTAAAACATTTTTATTTTCAATTGAGCTTAGATAAAAACCTTTGTACTTGGCATTATATGCACTACCCTATTATTTTTTCAAGTCATAAATACAAATTAGAAAAACACAAAACCAAATTATGCATTTTAAATTGTGTACATATTTGTTAAAAGATGGAACTATAACTTTGGATAACATTTTTGAGGTATAATTGAGAAAGATATCAATTGTTTATTTAGACCCAGAATAAAGTAAGTAGAACTGGCATAGATTCTGGTGATATGCCATTTTCTTCTCTTTCTCCCAATTGGTTACAGTTTATATAACTTTGGGATATAGCTTCCGCAGTTCGATTTCCCAATTTCCATCTATATGACTGATGAACAAAAGTGGTTGAGTTTAATCTCAAATTTCAATAAATTCATAGACTACAAATCATTTTTTAGTAAGAATTGTAGAGACACAATGGAAAAGACTAGAGAATATATTTCAAGTATTCCTAACTTCAAAGTACTAAGTTTACTGATTTTAATAGTAAGAAAAATATCCATTATTCTTTACAGTTTTAGGATTTTTAGAATCTGTGTGGTTGTGCTTTTAATTTTTTCCTGTATGAGGTAACTGCAATGTATGTGGATAGGTTATTTTATAATGACCTTTCTCTATGAACCAGAGTTATACAAATTCTAAATTTTAGAAACCCTCAGATTTCTAGTTTATGTCCTTTTGATGGGATTAAAAGAGGAAACAAATTTAATAATTGTCAAATAATTAGTGCTAGAGACATTTTATGTATTTATGTAATTTGGAGTATGGATAATGTAATGGTAATTTATTATTTGTTATTACTATCTATTTCCATGCCAGATAGAATATGTAGACATCTTATAACTAAGCATATTTTTCCTAATGATATTTTACATATGCCATCATCATGCTAATTATAAAAATATAATAAGCAATGAGTAAATTTAACAGGGTTAGCAAATATATTTCATTGATGACACAAGAGAAAGTCTTTTAGAATAAAAGATGCAGAATCTGTAATTCTTTTTCATTATTTAGACTCGGTAAATAAAAGTTGTACTATTAATTAAAGAGCACATATTTTCATGTTTTCTTTCTTTTAGATCATTTATAACTATATAAACCAGAGTTTTTTATTGACTTCCAAACATGTTAACTTGTCAATGATAATTATCCTTAACATAATACAACCTACTTATTACAATCAAAGTTTAGGACTTTTAAAAGCATATAATGAGGATAGAGTGTATTAACTCTGTCTTTTAAGTATGCTAGACATTTAAGTCAATAGTGAATACAATTAATAACAATTTTAGATAATCAGAAAAAAGAACATGACTAGTGTTGCCCAAAGAGCAACTGTGATCATCCCACTGAGGCTGTATATCAAACAGCAGGCTGTTCTTTAAATCACTTGGCACCCAACCCTGACTTTTATTAAATAAATGTTTCTTATAAAATTCTACAGAGAACTGATTTCTGCATAACATCAGCTCTTCTCTTATAGAACCATAAATATGCTGTTTTCATGAACTGTGTATCTGACCTTGAAAATAAGGTCAGGATTCAAAGTTATTACATTTCAATTTCCTGAAAGAATGCCATGAAAATATATAGCCTCTTGTTACTGCCTGATTGTTAAATTTGATAGGGCAGTCATGAAAATAAATGCTGTCTTGCATCACCAGAGCTTAGATGTATCTGCATGGATCTAAGGAGAACCACTTAGAAGCCAAAATGAGAGAAGTGCCATAAGTAGAATCAGAAATTTAATTTAGTTTCTTTCTGATTTTTATTTATTTTCACAAAAATGGATGTTTGTGGTGCAATTTCTGGATATGTTTCATGTAGGGCTCTGCTTGTGTTTTCTTAGAACAGAAGTTAAGTGAATAACAGAAGAAAGATGGTTGATAAAGAAAGAACATGGGTTCTCTGATTTAGTTTCAACTGTGTTTAGTCATAGGACAATTAATTTTGTTATATGTGTCACCATATGTGTGTATTATGTTGATTTTTGAACAAAAAATTATCCACATGGTTCAAATATGGGTCTTTCTCTGATCAGATTATTAGGAAAATCTTATCATATATGAGACTACTTTATGTTACTTCCCAAGTTAAATACGTGTGACCGTATGTGGTCTCAGCAGACTATAAAGCACATGTAAAGCCCTCTACTCAAAAATCTTTGGAAATATATCATTATAGCAGCAATGTGTTATTTCAGGCCTAGCTCAAGATTAAATTATTCTATTAAATAATATAACATGTACATAGAAAACATGCATAACATGTATAAAAGTTGCATATAACTTATGTATCAAAATCATCGCTAATAATAAAACAAACATTGAGTGTTTACTCCCTCAATTCTATCTTCATGCCTTCCCCTCAGAGGTAAACATGATTTTGAATTGTTTCCTTACCATCTACTGGCTGTAAATATAAGCCATCATATATGCATATGTTCCTAAACAATATTTTATTCATTTTTCCTATTTTAAATGGCATTACACAATATATTTTCTTAAGCACTTTATTTTTTTCCTCAGCCAACAATACCATCCTAAAATTCATACATATTGTTGAATGTAGCTTTTGTTTAATCTTTGTCAGTGCTATATAATTATATTCCACTGTGTGACTGAATATGCTGTAATTTATTTATACACTATTCTCTGATGGACATATGTGGGGTTTCCAGTTTCTCAGCATTACAAACAATACTGTTACGAATATCTTTATACTTGTCTGCTGGACCACGGGTGTGGAGATTTTCTTAGGTCCCCTATATGTTTGGCCTTTTTTTTTTTTTTTTTTTTTTTTGGATACAGAGTCTTGCACCGTCGCCTGGGATGGAGCACAATGGTGCGATCTCGGTTCACTGCAACCTCCGCCTCCCGGGTTCAAGCGATTCTCCTGCCTCTGCCTCCCTACTAACTGGGATTACAGGTGCCCGTCACGGCTCCCGGCTAATTTTTTGTATTGTTAGTAGAGATGGAGTTTCGCTATGTTGGCCAGGCTGATCTCGAAGTCTTGACCTCATGATCCACCTGCCTTGGCCTCCACAAGTACTGGGATTATGGGCATGAGCCACCGCGCCTGGCAATGTTTGGTTTTAAAAGATAATGTCAGATTGTTTCTATTGTGTGAGAATCACTTTTTTTCTGCCACCAGCAATACTTACCAGATCATATTACTTCTGCGCTTAACCAATATTTAGTGTTATATGCATTGATAATAGATCCATTCAACGTCAATGCAATAGTACAAAGTTGATTTATAGGGTTTCATATTCCACATTGAAAATAACAATTTTAAGAACTGCCACTTGAAAAGAGTATGATATATCCCTCCCTATTCAAAATACATGTGCATGATGTTAGGTTTTCCTCATAAACATATCACAATAAATTAAACACAGAAATAAAGGTTGAGAATCCAGTTGTCTCTTATTAAGCCAAACATTAATAGATTTGCAAAAATGTGAAGCAATGCTATTCTTTCACTGAATTAATTTTGTTTTGAAATCTATAGTACTTTTTATAAAATATATTTTTGTTAAAGTATAACACATCTGTTATTTTGTGAAAGACAGTAACGGTTTAATCTATTCTCATATCTGTATAATACACATATTTATTTAATAGACTCTTTTAGAGCAATTTTAAATATATGAAAAAGTTAGTTTTTAATGAAATGAAATATTTAAAGTTATTATTTTAATGTTTATTGTTCAGTGTTTTAATTTTTTACAGTGTTAATTTATAGATAACCAAATATCAATAGATATAACCCAAGAAAACAAAAAAATATTTTGGGTCCTCAATAATTTTTGTTTTGGTTTGTCAGCTTTATTGAGATATAATTGATAAAACTAAAATTTACCTGTTTTAAGCACATTATTCAATGATTTTGCCACATGCAAACTGCTGTGTAATCATCATTGCAGTCATAACATAAAGCTTTTTTATTTCTCCAAAAGTTCTTCCTCCTATCCACCCTGGCGAGCACTCATCTGCTTTGTATCAGTATATCTTTGCCTTTTCTTGAATTTTAAGAAATTCAGTCATATAGTTTGCAGCGTTTTCATCTGGCTTCTTTCACTTTGAGTACTTTCGAAGTTCATTCATGTTGCTGCATCTATTAGCAGTTTGTTCTTTTTACTGATGAGTAGTATTTTATTGTTTACCTATACCACCACTTGTTCACACATATATCAGTTGGTAGACATTAGTTTTCTTCAGTTTTTGGGTACTAAAAATAATGTTTTTACATGTATCCATGTCACATTTTTTGTATAAAAATATATTTTTTCTTTTTTAAAAACCTAGAAATGGAATTTCTGGGACTTATGATAAGTAATTGCTTAACATTATAAGAAACTTACAATGTTTCCCAAAGTAACTACCATTTTGCATTTTAACTAACAATGTATGAGAGTTTTAATTATACCACATCATTTTCCAAAGTTGGTTTTGTCAATCATTTTAATTTTGGTCATTGTAGTATACATATTATAGCATTTACTATTTCTTAGATTTACATTTCCCTAATGACTAATAATATTACATATCTTTTTATGTGTTTGCCATTTGTATATATTCTCTGGTGAAAAGTCTCTTTAATTCAACATTTTAAATATTGGACTCCGTGCATTTTTATCACTGCATTATAAGGATTATAGTCATTTCAGGACTCCTCACTGATGCCAAAATCTGTGGATAATCAAGTACCTTATACAAAATGGCATAATATATACATACAAAATATGTACATCTTTCCACATACTTTAAATCATTTCTATATTACTTATAATATCTACAACAATGCAAATGGTATGTAAATCGTTGTTATACTTTTTTGTTGTATTGTTATTTTAATTTATTTATTTTTAGTATTTTCAAACTGGTTGGTTGACTCCACATATGCAGAACCTATGAATATGGAGGTTTGACTGTGTTTGTGTATTTAGGATATAAGTCCTTTCCTGAATATGTAGTTTTCAAATACTTTCTCCCATTCTCTGACTTGTTCATTTCCTTAACAGTGATTTTTGAAGAATATAAATTTTACATTTTGATAAAGTTTAATTTACTTGTCGTATCTTTCTTGAGAAATTCTTGCCCATTCAAAGCCACTTGGATTTTTCAAGTGTTCTATTTTACATGGTGTAATGTTTTTCCTGCTACTTTTATGTCCTAAATCTATTTGGAGTTAATTTTGGAATATAATCTGTGGAAAAGATCAATTTTTGTATTTTTGCAAATGGATGTCCAATTGTTTCACCACTTCAGTTTGAAAAAATTATTCTTTGACCACTGAGCCACCTTAGCACTTTGTTGAAAATTGGTTGGTCATACATGTGGAGGTTTGTTTATGAATTACTTCTTCTGTTCTATTGATCTATGTATGCATTTATTACATCAAACTACATTGTCTAGATTATTGTAGCTTTATAGTAAGGTTTAAAATTATATAGTAAAAATCCTCCATCTTTGTTGTTGTTATAATTGTTTGATTTATTTTAGATCCATTGCATGTAAACATAAAATCTTAGTTTATGAGTTTGTACAAAAAAAGAGTGATTTTAACTGGTATTTGTTGAATTTACAATCAATTTTGGGAAGGACTATCATCTAATAATATTGAGTCTTTGATTCATGTTTGGTTATATCTTTCCATTTCTTTGTACCTTTTAAAATTTTTCTTGAAAATATTTTGTGTATTGTACTCTACATGTTTCAATCATAATTTGCCAATTTATCCCTAAGATTTTTCATTTTAATGCGATTTAAATGGTAGTTTTCTTTAAAAATTAATTTCCTATTTTTTTGGTTGCTGAAATGTAGAAATACCATTGATTTTGTACACTGAATTTGTATCCTGTGGATTGCTAAGTTAATTGTTTAGATCTTGTAACATTTTCTAGGTTACTTCAGATTTTCTATGTAAACTTTCATGTTATCTGTAAATAAAGACAGTTTTACATATATCTTTTCAATCATCATGTCTTTTATTTCTTTCTCTTGTATTATTTCCCAGGACTATGACCTTCAATGCAATGTTGAAGAGGTTGTGAGTAAACACCCTTGTCTTTTTTCAAATCTTAAGGGAAAGCCTTCCATTCTTCATAATTCAGTATGATGCTATTGATGGTTTTTGTAGGCTCTAGGAATGAGTCTGCCTCAGTATCTCTCCTATGCTGAATCTATGCCTAGAAAAGTTTCCATACCTAGAAATGTTCTATATCTAGAAAGTATAAAAAGCATTAAAGAGTGATGGATTCCAAGGGTGGCTGAATGGGCATTAGCAGTCAGCTACATTCCCTGCCTTTGGGGATCTGACATTCTCGTGGCCCCCTGAGATGGACATTTTTTGGAAGATACACAATGTAGCATTCTGTGAAATAATTTATATTTAAAACTCAGGACTCTCTCATGGAGCATAGACTTTAGAAAGGCTACTGAGGGAGTGAGAATGCCATTTGGTTGTTGCAGTATTCAGGTGAAAGATGGTGATGGCTCAGATTTAATGGTAATGGTAGATATTGTGGGATTTAGAATACATTTTGAAGGTAAAACTGAAGGGATTCACTGATGTATTTAATGTGGGATAGCAGGGGAAGTAGAAAGTCAGAGATCTATCTACTTTTAACTTGAGGTGCAGGCTGCTAGAGGACAAGCAGGTTTTGAGGTGGTAAGTCCACAGTTCAGTCTTATATTTGTAAAATTTTAAATACTTATTGGAGACCTAAATGGAGATGTTGAAGGAAATTGCCTATATTAGAGAAAGGGCACATTTTAGCCTGGTGAGCCTAACAATGTGGCTAAGAAAATAATAGAGTCTGTAACAGTACAGTATTATGCCCTCCCAAGGCTAGTATATTCACAGAAATGCCACCTCATAAGTGCGGAGTCCAGTTTAACTTCCTCTATTTTTATTTAATGTTATTTTTATAACATTACTGTCGATAAAAGCTCACTGCAAAAGTAGCATATAAATAATGTGCAAAAAATTATAATAATCATGGGAGCAAATTGGCATAAAGGTAAAAAAAGAATTTTTGCCTTCCTTTGATCATACTGTGATTTGTAACAATAGTGAAAAGTCTTACAATTGTAAAAGAATGTCACTATAGGAATTAAAGTGACTAAAAAATCCAGTAAATATAGATGTTGATATATCTTAGCTACATTATCTCAGTTGATAGTTCAACTGTAAAATACTTTGCTTATTCAATATTAAATTTGAAAATGCAAGGATCATATGGTCCATTGGAAGACCACATGGTGTGCTGTGCAATGCATTGTCCTGCTCCAGGATAGCCACAGAAACATTTTGTTGTAGCAAGTTCTTAATAATAAACTCAGTGGCTGCTTTAGGTTCCCCTGATAGGACTGAATCAATTTCCTCACAAACACAGGCACTGATATAAATATGGCCACTATTCCATAAAGTTTAAAATTCAAATTCATGTCATTTTCTTTAATGGCATATCACTTAACATATTGTGCAAGCTTCCATGTTGCAGGTAAAAATACTGAACACTTATCTCTGAAGTGAATGTTTATGGTTCGTGATGTAAAGCATTCTAAAATTCTAAACATTCTAAAATATGTGTCAGATTCTGTGGAAACACAGAGCAGTAAATCCCGTAAGTCAGTTTTGATCTAAAATATACTGCCAGTCCTTATTTTCTTTGCAAGGTCCATTTAAGATTTCATGTAGTTGATGCTATGGAATAAAATGTAAGTGATTCCACATACACAAAATATTAGCTCCCATGTGTTAGAAGATCATCGTTTGTATTGAAACACTGGAATTCTCCATATGTGATGGATCCAGGCAATGCTAAACCTCCATCACCCTAATTTAATTTTAGGAAATCCAATTCATCGAGCCCTTTCTTAATTTTAGGCAAGATGATAGAAACTTTCATATCCGTTATATCATAGGACAATGTTTCCGTGTTTTTGTTATTGTATAATTTATACACAACAAAATTCAATATTTTGAAGTGTGCAGTTTCTGAAAGTTTTGACAATATATGCAGTTGTGAGCTCAGCACAATAATCAAAAAATAGAGTTTCATCATGGAAATAATCACCAAATTTCCCCTTCCTTTATACACAATCTTGTCCTCCATTCTCAGCCTATGGACACCGTTGATTTGTGTCTTATTCCTACAGATTGGTTTTCTAGAATGTCATATAAACTAAACCATGTAGCATGTATCCTTTTGAGGCTGGCTTCTTTTACTTAACATGGTACATTTGATATTAATCTACATTATTGATGTATCATTTGTGCATTTCTTGTTATTGCCAATTAGTATTCCATAATTTGATGCTTAATTTTAATTAAGTTGAGGTACTATGGTATACACATTCACATAATGTTTTGTGTGAAGAAATTTTTGTTTTTAATTTGTTAAACAGCTAGGAATAGAATTTCTGGGTCACATGGTAAATGTACATTTAATTTCATAAAAGACTGAAATATTATTCTCTGAAGTGGTTGCTCCAGTTTGCATTCCCGTTAATGATGTATGAGAGCTCCAGTTGCTCTGTATTGTCACCAGTACTTGATATAGTCATTATTTTATTTTTAAAGCCATTCTAATAGGTTGTGGTGGTATCTCATTGCAATTTTAATTAGTTGTAGTAAAATTTCATTTGGTATCCTAAAAGAGGCTGTGGATAGCCCGTATATAGAAATTTCATATTCAAGTACTTTATTTTAGTTTTGGAAAGTTTAGTTAAGTTTTATGTCAATCAGTGTGCAAATAATATGATTAAGGTTTTTATTTCATCTCTCTGCTTCTCTCTCTTCATTGTTATGAAGTGTCATACACAAAGTGGCTACAATTCTGAAGGAGGGAAAAAGAGACTAGGGCTTTCCTAATAAATAATTTATATGATTGGATTTTGAATATTTGGGAAATTGCCAAATGACTTGTTATTTTTTTCATATCCTTGACACATGAAATATAACTTTGATATAGTTTGGATGTTTGTCTCCTCTAAATCTCATGTTGAAGTATGATCTCTGATGTTGGAGGTGGGGCATGGTGAGAGGTATTTGGGTGTTAAGGGCTTTGGTGTCCTCCCCACAGTAATAAGTGAATTTTTGCTCTGTCAGTTGATGCAAGAGCTGATGGTTTTAAAAAAGCCTGGCCTCTCTCTTGCTCCCTCTCTTGCCATGTGATGTACCAGTTCCCACTTTGCCTTCTTCCACCATGATTCTAAGCTTCCTGAGGACTCACCAGAAGCAGATGCCAGTATCATACCTCCTATAAATCCTGCAGACCAATGAGCCAAAATAAACTTCTTTTCTTTATAAATTATCCAGCCTCAGATATTTCTTCACAGCAATGCAAAATGGATCAGCACAACTTATTCAACTAAGAATATTTTTACCTGGCAATGAAGGCCAAAACATCTTAGAGCAAACTTCATAGATAGATACATGAAAGATCACCCATACAAATCTTCTACTTTTATGGACTTCAAAAAGGAGAACATTTTATTTGTGTTAAAAATCTATTAAATTCCACTACATAGGGATGAGTTATCAAAATTTATGGTTACCTAATAGGCTAGTACTTTCTGAGAGACAACTTAATGAAAGTATATCTCATTATAAATCCTCCAAAAGAGAATAAAAAAGAGCAAAATACTTTTTAAATTTTCTTATATTTTTCTAGGATCCATGGGGAAAAGTTTCATGGGATATGCAAGACAATTGCTTTAAGCTACCTATTGAATTTTTTGTCTTGCATTTGTTTTGGAGAGAACACATATCAAAAATGTAGGCACAACCAAAATCATTATGCTCAAGAAATACATTAAAGAATAAATGCATGTAGATTATGAAACCATTTTTGAAATGTTTATATAAGAAGAGGCATGCAAAGGTATCAGAACAAAACACAAAAATATGGAAAGTCAGATTTTTAAAATGCTCACATTATTTAAAACTTTCATTTAGTAAGGAAATTAATATAGGAACAATTTTATCAAAATTTATGAAAAATAGGCACTTACTCTTGTTAATAAAAACTACATAGGTGATTTGAGTTAAGACAATATGCCTTTCCTTTTATTTATAGAAAGGGCAAAGATATACATCTGTTTGACTATAGTTAGTTTTGTTTGTTTTGAACTTATTGATTAAGGTAGTGTAAGATTTTTCTTTAAAAATTAATTATAAAATGCATTCATATAATTTGTGTACTCAATTATATTGTAATTAGTGTAATTATAAAGGAGATGGGGGTGTGGTTCACCACATACCACCTGTGGTATTACTTACTCAACGTTATTTTAAATCCACTCACTTTTTAAAACTTAAATTCCGACTTCATCCTCATCTCAAGTAATAATATCTATAAAATCTTGTATGTAAAATTTAACTCAATTATTTTTTATTTGCATTAAAATAAACACATTTTTCCTGTATAAAATATTTGCTTGTGAGCAAACTAAAATAATTTCCCATATCACTAGTAATGTACAGTATATCACTTACTGGTACAATACTAGAGTTATTTTCAGCACTAGTGTCTTTCCAAATTATGTTAACTGACATTGTAAGATATTTAAAATATAATAATGTATTTCATAATTTTAAAGAATAAGTTGTTTTTTGAAGCTTAAGACAAAATAGAAAATTGAAATCTATACATGTTTTTTATTTTTATGGTTATAGATTACAATTACATATATGTAATAAAATTTATATAGTAAGATTTTGCAACCTAAAAAGATGCCTAGGTGAGCAAAGAACAACTTTTAGAACTAAAGAATGGTAATATTATATCGGCATTGCATTTTAGTACAAAACTAATTTTTGACACATTCTTTAGGGACTAAAGAATCGCAGTTCTACTTAATTTTATTAATTAGAGATGCTCCCTCCATATGTTGTGCATATTCAAAATCATTATAACATTTATTCAAATTTTAATACAATATAGACATGTGTAAATATGATCATGAATAGTTTTAAACTAGTTTTAATTGCTTCTAGTGTGGTGTGTACTTTTATAAAGCTCATATTTTAATGCGAACTTCAAGCTTTGTTAAACCTTAGGTAATCATTTTTCCCCCAAATTGCTACATAAAAGCTAGAACTGTCAAAGAGAGAACAGATCGTGAAAAACAATCAAAACATCCCTGAGAAGACCTGCTTTTAATGCTTTAATAAATAGTTGAGTGTAACATAGTATCCTTCAAATTTTACTTAGCACCACACTTCTAGTGCCATAGCTCCATTTGACCCTATAAAATGCTGTTAATGGCTCTATTTACTATAATTTATTGCTACCAAGGTGGAAAGCCACAATGCTATGAAACTAGTAATGCAGCAATATGCAACCTCAAACTCTGTAACATGGCTATATTTTGAAATCATTAAAATGCAGATTAGGATTAAGCTAAAGACTGATTTTGTAATTGCTTTTAGGATATTGAATAGTTCTTAAAATATGCGTATGGGTGAATGTGTATAAATAACTTGCATATTAGCGTATTTTAAAATTGCTCTGATGGGGTGGGTGTTTTCTTCGGCCCATGATTTCCCAGTTATTTTTAAAATGTTCTGTGATTCATCAAGTAATCATTTAAGTCCCTGGTTTCCACTCTTATAATTATAAATATATAGCTCTCTACACTTTCTCCATGAATTTTCAGGTGTTACATTTATGTGATATTTAAAATGTTCTAGAACTGAGAAATGTTCCCATTATAACATTTTGCATCACCTGTTTGCATCATATTATTGTGGGGTATTTAAAATCAGTAGATATTATTGTTCCAGGCAAACTTTTTTAATGGTATCTATTCATATATGCATACATTAACAAATGCTTACATCTATATAAAATTTCTTGGATCAAAATCTTGACTTTGTGTTAACCTGTTCTTTCAGGATATGAATGAAAACATCTCTATGTCTAGAGAACATGCTTATTATCTACAGGACAAAGCACCACATTATCTAGTCTATTTCTATAGAAATTAAAATCTATTGAAACATTAAAATTTGATATTTCAAAGTAGAATTGATTTTTTTAGGAGAATTACATATATTCTTCATATTTGATAGTCACCCTCTCTCTGTTTCTAAAGGTTGCAAATTTTTTATCCTTTCTTTGGGCTTCCTGCTTTTACTTAGCTCAATGCCTCTTAGAGGCACTAAATGGACAAAAGAGGGTCCTTCACAAACCACTTAGTTTTCTTCCATTGCTCTATACCCATTGATCCATAGACACTGTATTTTTTACAAAATGTTATGGAGAAAATTATTACTTCTTACACTTGTTAGAATCAATGATAAAATTCTGGGAACATCTTGACATTATATTTCTCTTTTCACTCTAAATTGTCTCAACCATGCCAATGACCTCAACTACTTTATATATTCATCAATAGCTTTCAAAGATAAACATTCCCTTCTGACCACTTTTGAGCTACAGACTCTCCACTCTTCAGGTCTGCTTTGAAACACGTTAAACTTAGTATTTTCCAAACCCACGACTTTTTTCTCCTCAGCCTAATATGCTCCTGCCCACCTGTTCCCGTTCTGTGTTAATGGTATCACTACGGCACTTGCACTTGAGTACTCTAAACAAATGCAGTCTTCTAGCTGGCTTCTCGAATTTCAGTCTTGCTTTCTTCCGTTTTATTAACCACACTTCAATTGAAATGTGATCTGTTTAAAAGACAGGTCTTAACCTACAATTCACTATTTTAGAAAAATTAATACTTCAGAAACATCTATAGATAAAGTTCAAACACCATGGAGGAGCATACAGTTCCTACTTCAGAGAGGTGGAGGGACAATCTTGCATACTCCTTTCCTTGTATCTCTTACCAACTCACTTCTGCCTTTGGGTTATGTTCAGCCTTTGGGAAACATTGTAGGGGAACAGAGTCAAGGACTAGAGTTAGAAGAGGAGAACCACACTGTTTTAACTACTATAATTTTGTAACCCATTTTGAGATATACATATATATATATACACACACGCACACACACGCACACACACACATATGCACACATATGTACATGCATACACACATATTTTTTTCCAGGAAGTGGAATCCTTCCAGCTTTATTTTTTTTTCAAGATTGCTCTGGCTATTTAGGCTTTTTTGTGGTTCCATATGAATGGTAGGATTATCTTTTAAATTTTTGTAAAAATTTACATTGATATTTTGATAGGGATTACATCGAATCAGAAGATGGCTTTGACATATATGGACATTTTAATGAATTAAAGTCTTCTAATCCATGAAGACAGGATATCTTTCTATATATTTGTGTCTTTTAAAATTACTTCAATAAATGTTTTATAGTTTTCAGTGTATAAGTCTTTTACATCCTGGTTAAGTTATCCCTAGATACTTTATTATTTTTAGTGCTATTGTATATGGATTTTTAAAAAGTTTTTTTTTGGACATTTCATTGTTAGTGTGTATAGAAACACACCTTATTTTGAATATCAATTTTTATCTGCATGTTTACTGAATTGTTCATTAGTTCTACCAGTTTTACGTATGTGTGCGTGTGTGTGTGCAGGCAGCAACCTTAGGGTTTTCTACAAATAAATTTATAAAATTATGTCATTTGCAAATAGAGATGATTTAATTTCTTCATTTTTAGTTTGGATGTCATTTATTTCTTTTTCTCGACTCTTTACCCTGGCTAGGTTCTCCTTGAATAGAAGGGGTGAGAGTGAGCATCCTTACCTGCTCCTAATCTTAAAAGAAGAGCTTTCAGTTTTTCATCACTGAGTATGATGTTAGTTGTGGACTCTTCGTGTATGACCTTTATTATATGGAGGTAAATTCTCTCTATACCAGTTTGTTAAGAGTTTTTATCATAAAAGAGTGTTGAATGGAACAGAATAGAGCATAGAAAAGTATGCACATGGGTACAGTTAACTGATCTTTGAAAAGAGTATAAAAAATAAACACAACAGGGGAAGAATAGTCTCTACAACAAATGGTGTTTGGAAAACTGAATACCACATGCAATATATTGAAATTAGAACCTTGTCTTATACCACACATAAAAAAGATGCAAAATTATTAAAGATTTAACCATAAGATTGAAAAGAGTAAGAGTCATAAAAGAATACATGGGGGGATCTTCCTGACATTAGTCTTGGCAATGATTTTTTGTATATGACACTAAAATCACAAACAACAAAAGTCAAAACATAGACAAGTGGTACCACATCAAACTAAAAAGCTTTGTACAGTAATGGAGCCAATCAACAGAGTTTAAAGTCACTCAACAGAATGGTAGAAAATATTTGCAAACTACATATCTCACAAGGGTTAATATCCATATATATAAGGAATATCCACTATTCAATAGCAAAGACACAAATAACCTGATTTCAAAATAGACAATAGACTTGAATAGTCATTTCTTCAAAGGAGACAAACAAATAGTTCACATGTATATTAAAAGATGCTCAGTGTCACTAATCATCAGGGAAATGCAAATTAAAAACATGATGAGATACCACTTTAACCCTTTAGGATGACCACTATCCAAAACAGAAAAAAATAAAAGATAAATGATGGCAATGATTTGGAAAATTACAGTCTTTGTACACTATTGTTGGGAATGTAAAATGGTGCAGCTGCTATGAAAAATAGTCCAGAGGTTTCTCTAAATTAAAAATAGAACTATCATATGATTCAGAAATGCCGCTTCTGGGTATATATCCAAAAGAACTGAAATCAGGATTTTGAAGAGATATTGGTACTTCCGTGTTTATTACGCTAATATTCAAAATAGCCAAGATATGGAAACCACACGAATCTCTATTGAAAGATGAATGAAAAAAATGTGGCAAATGCACACAATGAAGTCCTGTTCAGTTTTAATAAAGAAGTAAATCCTGAAATATGTGACAACATGGATCAACCTGGGGGGCATTACGCGAAGTGAAATAAACTAGTTACAGAAGGACAAATATCACATGATTCCACTTATATGAGGTATACAAAATAGTCAAACTCATAGAAACAGAGAGTAGAATGGTGGTTGTCCAGGGCTGGAGTGAGAGGGAAATGGGTGGGTGCTATTTAATGGCTATGACGTTTCAGTTTCAGCTATGCAAGATGAAATAAACTGTAGTGGATTCTTGTGTAACATCGTACCTATCATTAACTATTCTGTATTGTGCACTTAAAATTTGTTAATAGGGTAGAACTTATCTTAAGGGTTCTTATCACAACTTAAAACAAAACAAAAACAACATACAAAGGGAGAGAGAAACTAGGGAGAAAGATCTCTTTCCTTGTCTTTTGAAATTACTGCATGTTCTTTGTGGTTCCTCCTAAGATAGGACAGAGCTGTCCCATTTTGCCAAAGCTGTCCTCAGCTTACGCAAGGTTTCCTCCTCTCTTTGTACCTCCAGCTCAAAGAGTGGTAATAATTTCCTGTAGTTACTAATCTCTGGGCCTTTTCCCATTCATTTTTTTTGTCCTCCTTGCTCCTCAATCACCTTTTATTCTAGTTGTTATTCCTCACTTACCTGACTGGAATGGGCTCCCTTTACCTGACTGAAACTTGAATGATAGAATTTTTATGTAAGTACCTCTCAATCTGATCTCAGTGATTAAAAGTAAGGACCTTATTAGAGCCAGGCTTGCCTCATCTGTATAATCATTAGTCATTTGGGCAAATCCTTCACAACTTTCTGGGCCTCTTTTTCCTCATCTGACTATCTGGGGATTCTAACATCTGCCCCACAGGATGGTAAAGGATTAATTTAGAATTAATTTAGAAATAATGTAGAATTTAGAATTAAATGCATATTCATCACAGTACCTAGCATCTGGAAAGCACTCACTACCTGGCATGTTGTTGTTCCTTCAAGGACTATACTACCACAGCTGATGCACTCTTGAAAGCACCACCTCTTGGCTGGAGGCCAACCAACACACAACTAGTACACTTGACAAAAATACAACCAAGGACCCTCAGAAAATTCCACTTCACTCCCCTGCTACTTCCATTGGGGCAGGTGCTGGTATCCATGGCTGAGAGATCTGAAGATGAATCACATCACAGGGCTTTTTGTAAACATTCCCCAGTACAAGTCCAGAGCTCAGTATCTCTGCTTGGTGGCTAATCCAGAAGAGAAATAACACTCACTGCAGTTCAGCTTTCAGGAAGCCCCATCCCTAGGGAAAAGGGGAGAGCACTTCATCAGGGGAGTACCCCATCGGACAAAAGAATCTGGACAGCAGCCCTTGAGTCCCAGATCTTCCATCTGACATAGTCTTCCCAAATGAAAAGGAACCAGAAAAACAATTCTTGGTAATATCACAAAACAAGGTTCTTTATCACCCCCCCAAATATTACACTAGCTCACGAGCCATGGATCCAAACCAAGACAAAACCTCTGAATTGCCAGAAAAAGAATTCAAAAGGTCAAAAATTAAGCCAATCTAGGGTTTCGAATTAACCCAACACAACAAAGACAAAGAAAATAATTTTTAAAAAAACAAAGGAACAAAGCCTCCAAGAAGTTTGAGGTTATGTTTAATGACAAAAACCTAAGAATAATTGGTGTTCCTAAGGAAGAAGATCAATCTAAAAGTTTGGAAAACTTGTTTGAGGGAATAATTGAAGAAAATTTCCCTGGTTTTGCTAGAGATCTAGACATTCAAATATAAGAAGTTCAAAGAACACCTGGGAAATTCATTGCTAAAAGATCATTGCCTAGGCACATAGTCATCAAGTTACCTAAAGTCAGGACTTCTGAAAAAATGTTAAGAGCTGTGAGGCAAAAGCCTCAGGTAACCAATAAAGGAAAACTATCAGATTAATGGCAGATTTCTCAGCAGAAACCCTGCAAGCTAGAAGGGATTGCAGTCATATTTTTAGCTTCCTTAAGCAAAATAATTATCAGCCAAGAATTTTGTATCTAGCGAAATTAAGTTTCATAAATGAAAGAAAGATAAAATCTTTTAAAGACAAACAAATGCTGAGAGAATCTACCACTATCAAGTCAGCACTACAATAACTGCAAAAAGGAGTTCTAAATCTTGAAACAAATCCTCAAAACATACCAAAATAGTATCTCCTTAAAGCATAAATCTCACAGGATCTATAAAATAACAACAGAATGAAAAAAATCCAAGGTATTCAGGCAAGAAATAGCATGACGTATGTAATAGTAGCGCACATCTCAATACTAACATTGAATTTAAATGGCCTAAATGCTCCACTTAAAAGATACAGAATGGCAGATGGATAAGATTTCACCAACTAAGTAATTGCTCTCTTCAAGAGACTCACGTAACACATAAGGACTCACATAAACTTAAGGTAAACGGGTTGAAAAAGATATTCCATGCAAATGGATACCAAAAGCAAGCAGGAACAGCTATTCTTATATCAGATAAAACAAACTTCAAAGCAGCAGCAGTTGACAAAGACAAAGAGGGACATTATATAATAATAAAAGGACGAGTCCAACAGGAAAATATCACGATCTTAAATATATATGCACCTAACATTGTAGCTCCCAAATTTATAAAACAATTACCGCTAGACCTAAGAAATGAGATAGCAACACAATAATAGTAGAGGACTTTGATACTCCACTGGTAGCACTAGACAGGTCATCCAGACAGAAAGCCAACAAAGAAACGATGGGCTTAAACTATACCCTAGAACAAATGGGCTTAACAGATATTTGCAGAACATTCTACCCAACAACTGCAGAATATACATTCTATACATCAGCACATGGAACATTCTCCAAGACAGACCACATGTTAGACCACAAAACAAGTCTCAACATATTTAAAAAATCAAAATTATAGCAAGTGCTCTCTCACACCACAGTGGAATAAAATTGAAAATCAACTCCAAAAGGAACTCTCAAAACCACGCAAGCACATGGAAATTAAATAACCTGCTCCTGTATGATCATTAGGTCAACCATGAAAGCAAGATGGAAATTTAAAAATTCTTTGAACTGAATGATAATAGTGACACAACCTATCAAAACCTCTGGGAAATAGCAAAGGCAGTACAAAGAGAGATGTTCATAGCATTAAATGCCTACATCAAAAAGCTTGAAAGAGCACAAATAGACAATCTAAGGTCTAACTCAAGGAGCTAGAGAAACAACAACAAAAAAACAAATCCAAACCTAGCAGAGGAAGAGAAATAAAGATCAGAGCAGAACTAAACGAAATGGAAATAACAGTAACATAAAAATACAAAAGATAAATGAAACAAAATGTTGGTTCTTTGAAAAGAAAATTAAAATTGATAGACTATTGATAAGATTAACCAAGGAAAGTAAAGATTCAAATAAGTTCAATAGAAATAAAACAGGAGATATTACAACCAATACCACAGAAATACAAAAGATTATTCAAGACTACTATGAATACCTTTATGTGCATAAACTAGTAAGCCTAGAGGAGATGAACAAATCCCTGGAAATATACAACCATCTTAGATTAAACCAGGAAGACATAGAAACTCTGAACAGACCAATAACAAGCAGTGAGACTGAAATGGTAATAAAAAAATTGTCAATAAAAAAAGTCCAGGACGACATGAATTCACAGCTGAATTCCATCAGACATTCAAAGAAGAACTGATACCAATAAGAAAAAGAAAACTACAGACCAATGTCTCTGATGAACATAGATGCAAAAATCCTTAACAAAATACTAGCTAACTAAACCCAACAGCATATCAAAAAGATAATCCACCATGATCAAGTGGGTTTCATACAAGGGATGCAGGGAAGGCCTAACATCCACAAGTCAACAAATGTGATACACCACATAAACAGAATTAAAAATGAAAATCACATGATCATCTCAATAGATACAGGAAAGCATTTGACAAAATTCAGCATCCCTTTATGATTAAAACTCTCCTCAAAATTGAGAAGGGACATACCTTATGGTAATAAAACCCATCCATGACAAATCCACAACCAACATTATACTGAATGGGGAAAAGTTGAAAGTATTCCTCCTGAGAACTAGAACAAGACAAAGATGCCCATTTTCACCACTTCTATTCAACATAGCACTGGTAGTCCTAGCCAGAGCAAACAGACAAGATAAAGAAATGAAGATCATTTAAATCAGTAAAGATGAAGTCAAACTGTCATTGCTTGCTGATGATATGATCATATACCTTGAAAACACAAAAGACTTATCCAAAAAGTTCCTATATCTGAAAAATGAATTCAGCAAAGTTTCAGGATATGAAATTAATGTACACAAATCAGTAGCCCTGCTATACACCAACAGTGACCAAGCTAAGAAACAAAGTAAGAACTCATCTCTTTTTACAATAGCTGCAAAAAACAAACAAACAAACTTAGGAATACACTTAACCAAGGACGTGAAAGATCTCTACAAGGAAAACTACAAAACACTGCTGAAAAAAAATCATAGATGACACAAACAAATGGAAACACATCCCATGCTCGCGGATGGGAAGAATCAGTATTGTGAAAATGACCACATTGCCACAAGCAATCTGCAAATTCAATGCAATTCCCATCAAAATACCACAATCACCCTTCAAATAACTTGAAACAACAATCTTAAAATTCTTGTGGAACCAAAAAGAGCCCATATAGTCAAAGCAAGACTAGGCAAAAAGAACAAATCTGGAGGCATTGCATTACCCCAATTCAAACTATACTATAAGGTTATAGTCACCAAAACAGCATGGTACTCATATAATAACAGGCGTATAGACCAATGGAACAGAATAGAAATCCCAGAAATAGAGTCAAATGTTTACAGTCAACTGATCTTAGACAAAGCAAACAAAAATATAAAATGAGAAAAGGTTACCTTATTCAACGAATGGTGATGGAGTAACTGACAAGCCACAAGTAGAAAAATGAAACTGGATCCTCACCTTATACAAATATCAACTCAAGATAGATAAAAGACTTAACTCTATCACCTGAAAACATAAAAATTATAGATGATACATTGGAAAAACCCTTCTAGACATTGGCTTAGGCAAAGACTTCATGACCGAGAACCCAAAAGCGAAGGCAACAAAAGTAAAGATAAATAGATGGGACTTAATTTAACTAAAGAGCTTCCTGAACAGAAACAAATAATAAGCAGAGTAAACAGACAACCCACAGAGTGGGAGAAACCTTCATGACCTATACGTCTAACAAAGGACTAATATCCAGCACTTACAAGGAACTCAAACAAATCAGCAAGAAAAAATAAATCCCATCAAAAGTGGACATGTATAGACAATTCTCAAAAGAAGATATACAAATGGCCAACAAACACACGAGAAAATGCTCAATATCACTAATTATCAGGAAAATGCAAATTAAAACCACAATGCAACACCACCTTACTTCTTTAAGAATGGCCATAATCAAAAAGTTAAAAAATAATAGATGATAGTGTGGATGTGGTAAAAAAGGGAACACTTTTACACTGTTGGGAATGTAAACTAATAAACCCACTATGGAAAACAATGTGGAAATTCCTTAAAGAATTAAAAGTAGATCTAGCATTTGATCCAGCAATTCCACTACTGCGTATTTACTCTGAGGAAAATAAGTCATTATATGAAAAGATACTTGCACAGACATATTTATAACAGCAAAATTTGCAATTGAAAAAATAAAGTACCAGCTCAAATGCCCATTAATCAAGGAGTGGATAAAGAAAATGTGATACAAATACACACACACACACACACGTGTGTGTGTGTGTATATACTACTCAGCCATAAAAAGGAATGAAATAATGGCACTTGCAGCAACCCAGATGGAATTTGAGATCACTATTTAAAGCGAGGTAACTAAAATGGAAAACCAAACATAATATATTCTTACTCATAAGTGGGCACTAAGCTATGAAGATACAAAGACATAAGAATGACATAATGGAGTTTGGGGTTTCAGGGGAAAGAGTGGGAGGGAGTGAGGAATAAATGACAACACTTTGGGTACAGTGTACAGTGCTCAGGTGATGGGTATCCCAAAATCTCAGAAATCACCACTAAAGAACTTATTCATGTAATCAGACACTACCTGTTCCCCCAAAACCTATTGAAATAAATAAAAAAAAAGTTCAAAAGATCTGCTGCACATCAAATAAATAAATACATACATAAATAAATAATAAATAGATAAATACAATGTTATTCAAAATTAACACCAAATCTTCTTGGCTTGTTGTTTGCAGAATCTATTATTTTATTCTTTTTAAAATTAAAATTGTGTAATTGCGTTTCTCTACCTGGCACTATTCTTGTAAAATTTTCTGATTTCTTAAAAGTAACTGACATATCTTCATGTCTGTGTTACCACAATGCCCTGGAATAAATTTCTTCTGGCAGTGGAACTTAAACTCATTTAGAGTAGGGAAGTGGTCTTGCAAAATTTCTTCACCTTTTGGATTTCAATTATTTTTGATCAATGTTGATTTACACTTTAGTCCAAAGTTCAAGTTCTTGGCAGAGGAGATTGATTCTAATTCTTGTGTTGTAGAAATGATGCATTCTGACTTCTATGAATGTGGCACACACACATACACACACACACACACACACACTTACTTCACCTTACATATCCAAGGAAAGAAGACTAGTGGAGGATAACTTTCTCAAATATCTTTCCTCACTGATTGCAATTCTAGAAATTATCAGAGGAGCAGAGTGTCATTTTTTTCCTTAAACTTTTTTCAATTTAAAGGCAATGAGGAAAAGAGCGAATAGACTACTGAGTGACTACCAGGTAAAAAGTACCCACTGATTAAGAATTTCTATGCAAGACCTTGACTTCACATATGTGAGACTTATTTTTGTGTGTGCCCATGTCGAAGAAATGAATTTTGCCCCTAGATAGAAGAAAGCTCATTTTCTTTTTGTTTTCACTAAATTACTAATTTTGTGTGTGTGTATGTGTGAATTGAATAACTAAAAAATCTCATATCCTTCCTAGAGTGATTACATGCCTAAGAGAAAAGCTGTAAAGAAATTTCAGGAAAATAAATATGAACATTCCTATTATCCTGTACACATCTGGACACTGCAAAAACTTGAACCTTCCATAGATATTGTTAACCATAAATAGACAACACATTTCTATCAATGGCTGGCAACATAGTCAATCTTTAATATTTCATTTAATGAGCTATATCATCTTTATTGTGGTTGATGCTTTGTTATTTTTATTTTTGAAAACCACAAACTTGCTGTAAATTTTCTTTGCCAGGGAAAATGCTTTAATTCTATTTAACTAATTCTATTGGTTATATTTAATTTCAACTAAAGATAAATAATACCTTAAAGCTAATTAAAATAAAATGAAATAAAATAGATTGTTAATGAGTTAAACCTTAGATAATATAAAATTGCATGATTTCCTGTTTGCTTTTTTGCACAGGAAAATGCTAGGTGTGATTTAATTCCAGCAATCAATGAAATACATGTGTTTGTTTTATAGCTGTCCTCACGCTTCATGGTTGTTTTTAAATTGGCAACTTTCTTCTGTTATTAAGCCACTGTTATGGTTAAATAGTAACTACCAGGGAGCCAAGGGAGTCATTAGTAGTTAAGGTTTAGCAAAGTCAAAAATTATATGGGAGCCAAGGAATAATACTTTAAGTTGTCTTAGAATTATGCAGTATCTAGAATACGGGGATCATTAGAAAATTACTGATTTTGAAATTAGTAATAGTTAATGAAGAATATCAATTTTAATTGATATATTTAATTGATATATTAAGTACTTCGATAATTTATTAACCATTTATACATTTTTTTCGTGTGTCATCTAACAACCCCAGTAGTAGCAAACAAATGCCACTTACTAAACTTAAATTTTAATGTATAATATTTAGGTAAATTATAATACATTCATATTATTTGTTAATTTTCTTGATTATTGAAGAAGTATTTATTCAGTGTAGGAAATCAAGATTACTGAAAGAAATATTTAAAAATAAAAATCACCTGTTATTCCAACTCTCAGAAATACATGATTTTGCGAGTTTAAAATACCTGTATACATCTAAATCTACATATACACACACGCACCAATGTATAAAGGTATCTCTTTTATTTTTTTTGAAACAGGGTCTCAATATGCTGCTCAGGCTGGTGTCCAACTCCTGGCCTGAAGTGATCTCCCACCGTGGTCTCTCAAGCTCCTGAGTTAAATTAAACCTTAAGGCATTGCATGAAGCCAGACATTTCTTACATTGTAAAACTTCTTCAGTGACTTAATATATTAAGGTTTTTTAGTTCTTATATATTTCTAATTTATTTTACTAATGATTTGAGTGACAATTAGCTACCTTCATATACAACAGTTTGAAAAGATATCAGTATTTATAACTTTAAAAGATTTCCAAGGTCGGTTTTTTTATTGCTGTGGGGCAAATACAGTTAAACAGAATTCATGACTCTAAAACTTCTCAGAGGCATTCATATGCTACTCTGTCTTGTGAATTTTCAAAGGAAATATAATATAATCTTCCTCAACTTATTTTATCATGAAATCCTGCCCTTTTTTCCTAGGAGCATCTTATGGGACTATATTTCCTTCAAACACAATTGGGAAAATGCTGACTCAGGCATCTGGCCAGATTTTCAAAGAGAGGTTAGATCTTGAGAGTGAATTCTTTAAATAATTGACTTTAGCCTTATTGTGGTGTTCAGGCATTCTGAAATACAGTGGATCTCTCCTGAAAAGATTGCTATTTTGACTTGTGACTATAGATTTGTCTTTTGGGTACAATTTCATTCATACTTTTGCCACTGATATTAATCTGGCACCATTTCTGGTACATAACATGACATAATAAAAACATAGATTATATAAATAGATTGTTAGTAATGTTTAGGATTATGAAGAGTATAATGATAACTATTGTGATGAACTGAAGGAGGAGGTAGACGAGGAGGTTATCATTTATTTATTTAGTTCACAACTATTACAGTAGGAATTATATACACACACACACACACACACACACACGTAATTTAATCTCCTACATAATCGCCTCCCCTCCTTGGCATAGGTATCCCTTTCCAACTTACGGATGTAGAAACCAAAGAGTATGTTTGAGTAACTGGTCCAAAGTTATATGGATAGTAAGCCAAATATTTCGTGAATATTATGGCTGATTCTATAGTTTCTGAGTATTTTAGCTGCTGTTTAATCATTATTCAACATATCAATAAATGGAAGGAACATAGCAAAAACACACACACAGACAAACACACACACACACACACACACACACACACACACACACACACACACAGTTGGCCCTTGAAAAATGCAGAAATTAAGGACGCCATCCCTTGCCCAGTTGAAAACTGCATATAATTTTTGGCTTTGCTAAAACTTAACTACTAATAGCCTACTGTTGACCAGAAGCCTTACCAATAACATAAACACCCAATTTATACATATTTGTATGTTATATGTATTATACATTGTATTCTTACCATAAAGTAAGTTAGAAAAATGAAACTTTTATTTATAAAATCATAAATACTCAAGCCTGTAATCCCAGCACTTTGGGAGGCCGAGACGGGCGGATCACGAGGTCAGGAGATCAAGACCATCCTGGCTAACCCGGTGAAACCCCGTCTCTACTAAAAAAAAAAAAATAAAATAAAATAAAATAAAATCATAAATAAAAATATATTTACTCTGAAAGTGGATTATCATAAAGGTCTTCATCCTCGTCGTTGATATGTTGAGTAGGCCGAGGAGGAGGAGGAAGAGAAGCAGTTACTCTTGCTCTTTTAGGGGTCAGAAGTCAGAAGAGGTGGAGGAGGTGGAAAGGGTGATCTAATTTTCATTGAAAAATTTTGAGTCTACATGGGTCTTCACAGTTCAAGCCCCTGTT
This sequence comes from Chlorocebus sabaeus, assembly GCF_047675955.1. Taxonomy (NCBI): domain Eukaryota; kingdom Metazoa; phylum Chordata; class Mammalia; order Primates; family Cercopithecidae; genus Chlorocebus; species Chlorocebus sabaeus. The sequence goes on along the minus strand of NC_132924.1, from coordinate 99,302,754 downwards.
GCTCAAGGGTCAACAGTATGTATTCTTAAGCTATTTAGGATGATGGAATGATGTAAAATTCTAACATGAATAATTAAATAATAAAAATAACTTGAATAATTGAAGAGTTCATAAACCTCACTAATGAAGGTGGAGACTAAGTCCTAGAAAATTCAAATAATTGAATTTCTCAAATTCTGACTGATGTCTTCAAAATAATTGTTAAATAGACAATGGAATATTAAAATCATGTGAGATATAAATCATACTAATAAAATGAACATGTCTAGAAGCATAACTTATCTAAAGAATATGAACATAATTTTGCATTTACCTCTGTGTTATTACCTAGCCTGCTTCTTCTGTTCCCTGTTGAGAAGCAAGCCCAATCCCAAACTTTTTGCTTACCATCCTCTGGCTTTGGTTTACTAGTTGTATTACTCCAGTCTCTCATTGCTATAAAGAAACAGCTGAGACTGCGTAATTTATAAGGAAAAGAGGTTTAATTAGCTCATGGTTCTGCAGCCTGTACAGAAAACATGACAGCCGCTCAATTTCTGGGGAGGCCTCAGAAATCTTACAATCATGGCAGAATGCGAAGGGGAAGCCATTATTTCACGTGGCCAGAACAGAAGAAGTATAAAGAGGGGAGAGGTGCTACACACTTTTAAACAACCAGATCTTGTAAGAACTCTATCATGAGAACAGCACCAGAGGGGTGGTGATAAACCATTCATGAGAAACCACCCCCATGAGCCAATCACTTCCCAACAGGCTCCACCTCCAGCATTGGGGATTGCATTTCCACATGAGATTTGAGTAAGGACACATATCTGAAGCAGATCATTCCACCCTTGATCCTTTCCAAATCTCATGTTCTTCTCACATTGCAAAATACAATCATGCCTTCTCAATAACCCTCAAAGTCTTAACTCATTCCAGCATTAACTCAAAAGTCCAAAGTTCAAAATCTCATCTGAGACAAGGCAAGACCCTTTAGTCTATGAGACTGTAAAATCAAAAACAAGCTGGTTACTTCCAAGATAAAATGGTGGTAAAAACATTGGGTAAATAATCCTGTTTCAAATGGGAGACATCAGCCAAAAGAAAGGGGTTACTGGCCTCTTGCAATTCCAAAACCCAGCAGGGAAGTCACTAAATCTTAAGACTCCAAAATAATCTTTGACTCCATGTCCTATATCCAGGGCGAACTTGTGCAAGGGGTAGGCTCCAAAAGCTTTGGGCAGCTCTGCCCCCGTGGCTTTCCAGGGTTCATCCTCCAAAGCTGCTCTTAAGGGCTGGCACTGAGTGCCTGTGACTTTTCCAGGCTGAGTGCAAGCTGCTGGTGGATCTATCATTTTGAGGTCTGGAGTATAGCGGCCCTCCTCTCACAGCTCCACTAAGTAGTGCTTCAGAGGGGACTCTGAATGGGGGCTTTAACCCCATGTTTCCCCTCTGCACTACCCGTGTAGAAGTTCTCCATGAGGGCTCCACTCCTGCAGCAGGCTTCTCTCTGGACACCCAGGCTTTTCCATACATCCCCTGAAGTCTAGAAAGAAGCTCCCAAGCCTCAACTCTTGTACTCTGTGCACCCACAGGCTTAACATCATGTGGAAGCTACTAAGGCTTATGTCTTGTACCCTCTGAAGAAGTGGACTGAGCCATATGTGGACCCCTTTCAGCCACGGCTGGAGCTGCAGTGGTTGGGACTTGAGAAGCAGTGTCCCCAGACTGTACAGGTCAACAGTGCCCTGAGCCTGCACCAGGAAACCATTCTTTCCTTTTAGGCCTCTGGACTATGATGGACGGGGCTTGCCATGAAGATCTCTGAAATGCCTTTGAGGCCCTTTCCCATTGTCTTGGCTATTAGCAATTAGCAAGTGGTCTCTCTTTACTTATGGAAATTTCTACAGCCAGCTTGAATTCCTCCCCTAAAAATGGGCTTTTCTTTTCTACAACAGGCTGAGCTGGAAATTTTTCAAACTTCTTATACTTTGCTTCTCCTTCAAAGGTAAGTTCCAGTTTTATGTCATGCTTATGAGCATAGGCTGTTAGAAACAGCCTGACTATATCTTTAATGCTTTTCTGCTTAGAAATGTATTCCACCAGATACCCTAAATCATACTCTCAAGTTCAAAGTTCCACAGATCTCTAGGGCAGGGACACAATGTTGTCAGGTTCTTTACTAACTCAGAGCAAAAGTGACCTTTATTCCAGCTCCCAATAAGTTTCTAATTTCTCTCTGAGATCTCCTCAGTCCGGACTTCACTGTCCATATCACTATTAGCATTTTAGTCACAACAATTTAACACATCTTTAAGAAGTTTCAAACTTTCCCTCACTTTCCTGTCTTCTTCTGAGTCCCCCTCCAGTCTTCCAACATCTGCCCATTACCCAGTTCCAAAGCCAATTCCATATTTTCAGGTATCTCTATCACAATACCTCACTACTGGTAGCAAGTTGTGTATTCCTTCTCACATTGCTATAAAGAAATAATGGAGACTAGGTAATTTATAAAGAAAAGAAATTTAATTGGCTCATGGTCCTGCAGGCTGTACAGGAAGTGTGGCGGTATCTGCTTGGCTTCTGGGGACACCTGCAATCATGACAGAAGGTAAACAGGGAGCCAGCATTTCACATGTCCAGAGCAGGAGGAAGAGAGAGGGGGAAAGGTACTATACTTTTTAACAACCAGATCTTGTGAGAACTCTATCATAAGAACACCACTAGGAGGATGGTGCTAAACCATTTACGAGAAACTGCACCTATGATCCAACCACCTACCACTAGACCTCAAGTCCAGCATTGGGAATTACCTTTCAACATAAGATTTGGATACGGACACAGATCCAAACCATATCACTATTTCTGTTTCACACATAGGTGTTATTAGTGTGTTGATTATTTTTGTTTGTTTTAGAAGTATGTAAACATGTTAGATAACTATATAGAGTCTTTTGCAACCAGTTTTACTCACTCATTACATTACCATAATTCATCCACACTTTTCGTTACAGTTGTAACTTTTATTAATTTTCACTGGTAGGTAATATTTCATTGTGTGAACACTATTTTTTTTCTAGTCTACTGTAGACTTGAATAATAGTTTCATTTCTGGGAATTTCAGTGTTTATTAAAAATACACTGAGAGTGATTTATTTTTAAATATATAAATGGGCACATTACAGAGTGTCTCCTTTATTCTTCATGTATCCCAAACTCTACATTTTTCTATATCCTTGACTTACTGTGCTACAATTTTTAGCTAACTAATATTATTTCTTTGGTTGTGTCTTTATAAAATATTTGGTTACTTTCAAACTTGTCACGTGAGATCATCTTAGTGTTGGAATCCATTTTTTTTTTTTTTACTATGCATATGGATTATTTTACATTCTGATATCTCCACATAGACAGCCAAGCTGTCTCTGTTTCAGTTGAAATTTGGGGCTTCTGGTATCGGTGTCTGCCCTCAAAGCAACCTGACCTTTCCAGTGTGCAAAGACTGCCCTGGTCTAAGCTCACACTTCACTTTTCAGAAGTTCCTCAGCATCATAATGGGAAGGTTTTCTTTACTTATTGTGGGCCCAGTAATCCACTTGACGTGATCTTTCTACTAAGATCTAATCAACTTTTTCAAAATTTATTTATTCTAGCAGATAATTCTTCAGAATTTTTAATCCACCCTATTGCTATTAACTAGCAATTTGATGCTTCATCCTGATCTTGACCCCTCTTGGGATTTTGATAATGGTGCTAGCTGTATTCTTGTACAAATGCAACTTGTTCAGAGCATTGTGGCCTGGCTTTGTCTATGACACAAATTCAAAGGTTGTGCCTACCAAGGTCCAACAAATTCAGTTATTAAGAGTGATGTAAAGAGTGTATTTTTGAGAAGACTATTTTCCAGCAACTATATGTACTTTCCCGTAACCTCTCTTCCAGAAGATTACCTACTTTATAGTTACTTGCCTCTGAAATTTCACAGAAATTTGTGATAGCCAAACTCCAAGAAGAGAGATTTTTTTAATGGCTCTGTAAACATGTTGTAAATATGTGGTGGAGGGTGTTTGTGCGAAGAAGAAAAAGAAAGATACTTTCCCTGGTCTGGTGAGGGAAATGAAATATTCTATTTTATTACATTTCTGAGAGATTAAGTAGTAAGAGAAGCCAGTTGTATGTTATATCTCAGGTGATTCAAGCTTAAGTCCTGGGTTTCCCTCAGTAAATCTTCCTTTATCCAACAGAAGTGAAGGAAGCATATTACAATAGGATGGCAAGGGATTACTGTGGACAGGGATGCTGGAGGGATTAGTGGGGGTTATATGGTAGTGTTTGAGCCATGATTCTAAAATTGTTGGTCACAAACTCTTGGTCATATGCATTGCACATAGGATTCATATGTAGGAGTTATAATGTTAGAAAAATTTCAATCGAGTTTTAGAGTCTAATAACTCTAGTAGAATAATTTTGTTTCACTTTTGTTCAAAACATTTGAAAAATATTATATCATTTGCTTGTCACCATTTTTTGGGACCATGTGATCCTCACAATTGTGGAGAACATTTACAAGTAGAAGAAAGAATTTCTTTCCAGGGGAAGGAGATGAAGTCAGAGGAGTTTGTAAAAATCCATTTATGGACAGGTACTCATACCACCTACTCTAGTCGTTCCTGTGTAAATCAAAATAATAAGTGTTTACTATTTGCAGCATCATTGACTAGTTTATTTCAAGGTTAATTAAAAATCCAATTCATGTCTAGTTTTGGCATAAAATCCTGCACAGGTAAGAAGAAATTGGCATTGTAAATTGGTGGTCCTTATGTGTATTTGAATTGCTCATTTTCACTAGATACTTCTGTTAATTATTTTCTATTAGAACTCTTTCAATTTTGTGTTGGAGTAATTCTTTTGTATGTTAAATGATATCTCTAATATAGACAGTCTTGTAATTGAATATTTCATCCCCTTGAGCTTCTTTAGGTAATATAAGAAAAAATATAGTTTTAATTAAAGAGACTATACCAGTTCATAAAACATTCATACATATTGAAATTATCAAGCTAACCTAAACTATTGAGATCACAAAATTTAAATGTACGGTTATAAATGTTATTTGGGAATGCATGTTTTCCCTCTTCCAAAAATGCATGGCTGTCATTTTATGAGAACATTTTTTCATGTGCTTTTTTTTTCTAACTTTTATATAATCCCCAAAGAATGAAGTAATATTTCTTTAGAATGCCATTTGGATCATTAATGACAATGCTGAGAAAAATATAATTTTGTATCTTTAAATCATTGCATAAAATATCCCTTTTGAAATAAAATAAAAGTAAAAAGTTATTTCTAGTTATCACCTAGTTATCTGATATACTAGTGCAAATAGACAAGTTAAGGACAAGTGCCTACTGTGTTTTTCCTTTAGTAAGTATAGACTTTTAAATGTGTATATGATAATTGATGCTTCCGAAGCTGTAAACTGCAATTATATGCTATAGTGACAGTTATCTCACAGGTATTGGTTTGTTAGCTAAGTATTGTATTAATTAAAAGATACATCAATTTATTCATTTATTATTTAATTATCATTTATCATTTATTACAGTTCTAGTACTTACTATGTACTAGGGGCCATGATCTTTCATTTTAAACATGTATAATCTTTTTAATGTAGTTTCTATAAATTATCTAAATTATACTAATATTATTTGTGTTATAGGCATATATATTTCTAGGGAGACCCTCACTCATTGGAAATACATGGGGAAAGAGTATCTGCACGATACAGACTTTCAACATAAAATGTCAAATTGTCTTCCTGGAATGTTATCAATTTGCACAACTGCTGGTACTGTATGTGGGTCCTATTCCTAGCCACCAAATATTGTGAAGCTGATGAGAGACAGAAAATATAGTTAACATGTTATATATGTTATATATGAATGTTATATTATATATAACATGTTATATATAACATATAATTGTACAATATATAATATTATATAATATAACACATTATATATGAAATATCTATCTGTCTGTCTATCTAATCTATTTATGAAGTCTGTCTGTCTCTGACCCGCAGTCTGCAGCAATCAGCCCTGGAAGCCAACTTATTATCTGTAAGTCAGGCATGTACAAAATCAGACCACTATCTCTAGCAACCAGCCAAGTAAGCCAAATAATAATCTCTGTGGCAACTGGTCCCAAACTACCAGAGCTTGATAAATAACTGACAGATTCTTTTCTTTTTGCCTCTACTTCTAACTTAGAATAACCAAAGAGAGCCAGATATGTACCACTAACTAATCATATAAAAAGCTCTGCTTCTAGTTCACCCACCTACAAGTTTCCCGTGGTAACATGCTTCCAATCGGGGAATACTTGAAGCCTTCCCTTTTTTCTACTCTAAAGCTTTCCCACTTCCCTGCTTACATTTGAGTCTCTACCTAAAGCAAGTGATGGTGGATGACTCCCTTGCTATAGCAATCTCTGAATAAAATGTCCTCTGCTTGTTCTCATTTGGATGGTTTCTGTTTATTTCCACACAGGGTATAATTACGTTGATTTTTATTCTCTAAACAAAATAATGGTATTTCTTGATTATGCTGACTTTTATATTTGAGTGAATGAGCATATTTTCATACCATCATTCCTTTTATATTTGAAAATTTACTATTTTCTTGTTGACTTTTATTTCAGTTGCATTAAATTATAATTACATTATATTTTTAACCTGTATTACTAATTTTATAACTATTTTTATATAACTATTTTTACTAATCCAAGAGGATTCACTATATTTTTTCTATTTATTTTAACGTGTATTTTATTTTTAGTGACATTGTTGGGATTACTAAGCAGAAAATTCTATCACCTACAAATACTTATGAGTTTATCATCTCATTTAGATACCATTTGTATTCTTTTTTACTATTGCCTGTCTCTTCCAGACAAACATTTTTAGAAGGTGATATTAGCAGCATTCTTATATTTTCCCTCAGCTAACAGAAATACCTTTAGGAAATCACCAATAATGTTATCTATCATTGTTTTGGCATAAATGTTAATAAAGTACTATTCTATTTCCAGTTTCTTAAGAACTATTATAAAAATTATTGTCAATGCCTATCAACTATTTAAGTATCTCTCTATATAAGTGATTTATCTGTTGACCTGTTGAAGTGATGAAATATAATAATGGGTTTCCTAATTTAAATACAGACTCTTAAACTATATTTAATTATTACAGGATTAATACAGTGCTAAATTAAATTTGGAGAGCTTTGAGAATTTTATTATGTAGTTCTTTTTCTCTAAAAGTTAAAAACATAATATAAAAGTCTAAGCTATTATAATAGACTTCCCTTACTCTTAGTGATTATCTTCCAAATCTAGAGTATAAAATAGTATCCAAATCTAGAGTATAAAATAGAGTATACAAATAGTATCTATTTGTCTCCACTTCAACAGGACTTATAGAATTTCAGAAAATGGTTGAAAAATTTGGACAAAATTTCACAGAAATTGTGAGATTTGTGCTGGCTGTTCAATGAAATGCTGGATATTTATAAACATAAAGAAAGGGAGGAGATATCATGAAATCTTCAAGTGTAATTTAAAGACAGGAATTTTAAAAAGGGATAAGCAAAGATAGAGCTGTGTTTTATATGTTCTATGAGCAATACTTGGACCTTTTCGGGAGGTCTCCTAAAAGAAAAGCAATGAGAGATATAAGTGAAAGAATAGATTCATATCATATTGAGTAGGGGGTTAAATATTGAGGAGTCTGAATTTTATTTAGCAGTTTCTCAGTCAGAGGTAGATATGGAAAATTATATTTTAGGAATATAACTGCTATGATTGTGTACGGGATGAATTATAGGAACATAATCTAGGAGAAGAAAGATTAGTAAGAAAGTCACTGCAGTCCTCCAAAGGTGGTTTAGCGTTCTTGCCATGTATGAAAAATCTGATTAAAAATTATCTGTTTTGTAGTAAGATAGTTGTTTATAATGACAGTTTGTGCATTTTGGACTGTGATTCCCTAATTTTACCCGTGAGTTCTTTGAAACTCTTGGGTAGATGTCAATTGTCCTGTCCATTTATCTATATAAACAGATGTTTCTAACTGAAACCTTTAATTTTTTATTGGAATATATGATGCCAGAAAAATAATTTAACCTAACCCATTTGCTACAGAAGAAATATTTGTTGCAGCTGTATTTTATTTAAAGACACATGATGATGCTGTAAGAATTTGGACTTCATGATCAAAATTTTACAACTGAGATCCTTTTTATAATGCTATTTTATGCTATATATCTAAATATGGGAAAATCAAACATGATTTCAGTCAACATCCTCTAAACATTTCTATTGCATAGTTTTGGTTAGCATTGTGTAAAGCCATTCCTCAGAGAAAAGTAGATTTAACAGAAGCATAGATTTTCTTTTGACTTTTCTATTAGAGATAGTGTCTTATTTGAGGACAAAATATATTGAAAGTAATGGCAAGAACCACAATTACTTTTGCACCAACCTAATCTTAAATTAAAAATTTCTGTACAGAGCTTGAGACAAACCTGTAGGCAACATAGATCCAAATCTCCTCTCTACACTTGTAATAAATAATCAAAACAAAAAAGAACACTTGTAATGTCTTGCAGGGAATAATAGGAGCCATGTGTTTTATATTGTATCAAGTAGTGCTTGCAGTACGAAAGCTACAACCAAAGAATTTTGAACATGTAAGAACTCACAGGGTATTGTTCTCATGAGCCCTTCTTTAGGAAACGACTAGATGATTTCACCCAAACAACAACAAAAAAATCACTGAGGTACATTTCAGCAAAGTGTTTGAATATATTTTACTGCAAGTCTAAGACAAAATAAAGGTGCACATAAGAGTAACTGATTAGATAGGATGACATATGTCCAGGCAAGTATAGAAACTGTATAAGTAATGCAATGGGGGTTAGGTCCAGGAATGGGAGAAAAAGGTGAACAGTAGAATAATGTCATTATTTGCCTCTTACATGATAGCTCACAAATCAAGTTTTAGAGATATAAGCATATTTATCCACATAAAAGTAAACATAAAGAAAAATAATATTATTGAATAAAATAGATATGAAGGAGAGGGAAATGAAGAAAGAGAATAAGTCCACAATTATTTACTTATAGGCAAAAATTCAATATTGCTTAAAAGGAAAGGGCTCAGAATATTGCACTATGGAAAACAATCTGGAGATTTCTCAAAAAACTTAAAACATAGCTACTATTAGAATCAGCAATCCCATTACTGTGTATGTATCCAAAAAACCCAGGTCATTACTCCAAAAAGACACATGCACTGATAAGTTCATCCCCATACCATTCACAATAGCGAAGAGATCAACCTAGTGGTTCATCAATGGTGGATTGGATGAAGAAAATGTGGTACATATACACCATGGAATACTATGCAGCCATCAAAAGTATGAATGTATGTCTTTTGCAACAACTTGGATGGAAGCAGAGGCCACATTTCTAAGCAAATTAATGCAGGAACAGAAAACCAAATACCATATGTTCTCACTTACAGGTGGGAGCTAAACATAGAGCATACATGGACATAAACATAGTAAGAATGAACACTGCAAACTACTAGAGTAGGGAGGGAGGAAATTGGGCATGGGTTAAAAAACTACCCACTGGGTACTATGCTTCCCACTGGGGTGCAATATACCTATGTAACAAACCTGCACATGTAATCCCTGTATCAAAAAAAAAAGTAGAAATTTGAAAAAAATACCTCATTGGTTCTAATAAATCCAACTATACTATTTAATTTTCCAAAGTACCAATCATTTGTTCATAATACTAATTATTTAGGATGACATTTATATATCAACAATATTTATTTGGTTTTTTAAAACTCTAGTTATAATGGGTGGTTGTTCATGCTTACATCCTAAACCTGTCATGCTTCCAGCTTTGCAAATCTATAGAAATAGGGATGATGCAAAATTATCAAACTGTATAATAAACATTTTAATGTTTTGGGTACACTTAAATATATCGTGAGAAATAAAGTAGTAAAAGTATTATTAAATATTATACTTGATATCTGTATACTGATACATGAAAATGCATATTTGCAATGAAATAACTTTGTTCTATCAATGCCCTCCAGCCATAGATTACCAACTGAACGACTTGTGCTTATTAATCACTGCATTGAAGAAGAACACATACTGTGGGGAATTATGGAGTGTCTTAGTAAGAGGGTGTTAAAGAGGAGTTATTACAGGATTTAGAACTGTGTTAGTGACTGGGGAAAGTTTAAGCAAGTACAACTTTATGAATTAGATAAGGTAAAGAAGGTGGAATTATTATGTAATCATTTTTTACTTTTAAATTAAAACATATTTTTAATTGACAAATAATAATTGCACATATTCATGAGGTACATGGTAATATTTCAATATATATAATGTATGGTGATCAGATCAGAGTAATTAGCATATCCATCATCTCAAACACTTATCATTTCCTTATGCTGGGAACATTACTATCCTCCTTTCAGTTATTTGAAATTATATAATATATTATTATTATTATTTTTTTTTGAGACGGAGTCTCGCTCTGTGGCCCAGGCTGGAGTGCAGTGGCCGGATCTCAGCTCACTGCAAGCTCCGCCTCCCGGGTTTACGCCATTCTCCTGCCTCAGCCTTCCGAGTAGCTGGGACTACAGGCACCTGCCACCTCGCCCGGCTAGTTTTCTGTATTTTTTAGTAGAGACGGGGTTTCACCGTGTTAACCAGGATGGTCTCGATCTTCTGACCTCGTGATCCGCCCGTCTCGGCCTCCCAAAGTGCTGGGATTACAGGCTTGAGCCACCGCGCCCGGCCAATATATTATTGTTAACAATAGTCATCTTACAGTGGTATTTCAGAATAGTAGAACTTATTCTTCCTTTGTAGCTGTAATTTTGTATCCTTTAATAATCTCTTCCTATATCTCCCATCCTTCTTCTCTTCTTTGCTTCTCATATCCTCTGTTCTACTTTATACTTCCATGAAGTCAACTTTTTTTTTAGCTTCTACATATGAGTGAGAACATGTGGTATTTAACTTTCTATTCCTGGCTTATGTCATTTAATGTAATGTTTTCCAGTTCTATCCATGTTGCCACAAATGTTAGGATTTCATTCCTTTTAATGGCTGACTAGTATTTTATTGTGTATATATACCATACCCCATATATATGTACACATATTTTCTTTTTTCATTTATCTATTATTGGACAGGTAGATTGATTCCATATCTTAGCTATTATGAATAATGTTGAAATAAACATGGGGGTGCAGATATGTCTTTGATATAATGATTTCCATTCCTTTGGATAAGTGCCCAGTAGTGGGATTACTGGATCATATGATAGTTCTATTTGCAGTTTTTTGAGGATCATCCATACTGTTATCCATAGTGACCACATTAGTTTACAATCCCATCAACATTATGTAAGAGTTTCCTCTTCTCCATATCCCTACCAGCATTTGTGTTTTGTTTGTTTGTTTGTTTGTTTGTATTTTTGATAATAACCATCCTAACTGGAGTAAAATAATACCAAATTGTGGTTTTAGTTTGCATTTCTGAGATGATGAGTGATGCTGAGCATTTTGTTTTCATATATTTATTGGCCATTTGTATGTCTTCTTTAGAGAAATGTCTGTTCATCTCATTTGCCCATTTTTATTTGGATTGTTTGTTCTTTTTGCTGCTGAGATGTTTGTGTTCCTTGAGTATTGTGTATATTAATCCCCAGTTAGGTGTGTAGTTTGCATATCTTTTGTCTCATTCTCTAGGTTGTCTTTTTCACTCTTTCGATTGTTTCCTTTGTTGTGCAGAAGCTTTTTAGTTTGATATAATTCCATTTGTTTATTATTGATTTTGTTGCCTGTGCTTTTGAGGTCTTTTTAAAAATATCTTTTCTCGGGCCAATGTCCTGAAGCATTTCCTCTATCTTTTCTTCTAGTAGTTTTAGCACTTTGGGTCTTACATTTAGGACTTTGATTCATTTTTAATTGATTTTTCTATAGTGAGAGGTGAGGCCTAGTTTCATTCTTCTGCATATGTATACCCGGTCTTCCCAGCACACTTATTGATGACTGTCCTGTCCCTACTGAGTGTTCCTGGCAACTTTGTCAAAAATCAGTCGGCTACAAATGTGTGACTTAATCTCTGGGTTTTCCATTCTGTTCCATCAGTCCATGTGTCTGTTTTAATGTCAGTGTCATGTTGCTTGGGTTAGTACAGCTTTGTAGTACACATTGAAGTTTCATAGTGTGATGAGTCCAGCTTTGTTCTTTTCACTCAGGATTGCTTTGGCTATTCAGTCTTTTGTCATTCCATACAAATTTTAGGATTTTTTTTTTCTGTTTCTGTGAAGAATGTTATTGGTATTTTGAGAAGGATTACATGAAATCTGTAGTTTTCTTTGGGTAGTACAGTCATTTAAATGATATTAATTATTCTGGTTCATGAGCGTGGGTTGTCTTTCCTTTTGTTCACATCATCTTGAATTTCTTTCATCAATGTTTTATAGTTTTCCTTGCAGACATCTTTCACCTCCTTGGTTAAATGCTTATCTTAATAAATCCTACCTAAGGAGTAAAGACTAGAATGAGGCTAAAGCTATGATAAAGCTTTGATAAAGAAACAGTGGTATTTGTCCATTTGTCCACTGATGGACTGATGAACACATAAGTTTTTTCCATATCTTGGTTATTGTGAATAATGCTGCAATGTACATGGAGGTACAGATATCTTTGCTACATACTTATTTCCTTTATTTTGTATATATATATATTCATAAATTGCTATATCATGTGTAATGGCTATATCATATGGTAGTTCTATTTTGAATTTCTTGAGGAGCCTGCATACTGTTTTTTATAATAGCTGTAGTAATGCATATTTCTACCAACACTGAGTAAGATTTCACCTTTCTCCACATCCTTGCCATCACTTGTTATCTTTTGTTTTCTTGATAAAAGACATTCTAACACTTTAGTCACTCCACATTGTATACATATATTGGAAAAATCACATTGTACCTCACATAAACATATATAATACAAACAAATTATTTAAAAAATAAAATGAAGATACATGCTTAAAAAAAGAGAAGCAACAGACACTCAAATTTGTCAGAGTATGAGAGTACTTGCTGTTTGGTTGTGGCTTTTTTCCCCCCTCAGATGTGATTTCTGAGTAGTCTTATTTTTGTCTTGTTTTTCCATGGCCGCCTTGTCTGATGATGTTTTATAGATGTATTTCTGTGCATCAGGAGATCTTCTAAATCTATCTGTGAGTGCCAGACTGGTTTCCAGATGCTAGAGGGTACTTTTCTTCCTCAGAATCATTATAGGCTAAGCCACAACATTACTACCCTACAGGGTTTGCTTTTACTATGTTGGAGAGTACTGTGTTTCAAAGGTATGTTTTTTTTTTTTTTTTTTTTTGTATGTGGGTGTATATTAATTTATCCATTTAATTTCTATTGTTCTGCAATGTTAAATATGGTGAATATATTCCTAAGGTTTTTCAAAATTGTAATCACAATTTATCAAAGGACTAAATTAGAACTACCATTCAATCTAGCAATCTCACTACCGGGTATCTACCCAAAGGAAAAGAAACAGTTATATCAAAAAGATTCCTGCTTTTGTATGTTTGCTGCAGTGCTAAACACAAGAGAAAGCATACTGAATCAATCTAAGTTGATCAATGGATGATTGGGTGAAGAAAATGTATATATGTATAATTGAACAATATTCATGCATTAAGAAAATGAAATCATGTCTTTCACAGCAACATAGATAGACCTGTAGGCTATGACCTTAAGAGAAACAACTCAGACACTGAAAGACAAACAGTGTGTTCTAACTTGCAAGTGGGAGCTCAATAAGTGTAACATGGACATAGAGTGTGAAATGACAGACAATGGAGATTTAGAAGGGTAGGGCGTGGGAGAGAGGTGGGTGATGAAAAGTTAATGGATACAATGTACATTATTCTGGTGATGCATGAACTAAAAGCCCTGACTTTACCACTATGCAATATATCCATGTAACAAAATTAAACTTGTACCGCATAAATTTATACAAATAAGAAAATTTAAAAACCAGAGTTTATTCCAAAATATAATAATAATTAGAGATTAGGACTGTTGTACAATTTTGAAATTTTTCCCTTTTATATTGACACCAATAACAACCATTTGTAAATTCAGGTTTTAAGTTCTGAAAACCTGTATTCATAAAGATATTCTGAATCTCATACCTATGTCTGTGTGTGTAATGCAAGTGTGTCTATTACCAAAAAAATTAGGAAATTTACTTTGCTGGTAGCTAGGGCTCTTGACTTATATAAGTATTTATTTTGCAAGTCAATTATATATGACTTCACATAAAATAGCATAAATATATATACACACATTATTATCATATAACAGATGTAACATGGTTAATGAGATAATTTTTTAAAATTAGGTGATATGTATCTTGAGATAGAATAAGAAGCAGTTTTCTCTCCTTTCAAGTGTTATAGATGTAATGTTTAGTAAATAATGTTTTAGTAATCTTGCTTTAATTGCAACAGGAAAAGCTGTGAGAAAGTTCCTATGCAGTTTATATGGCCACTTTTGTGAGTTTTTTAAATAATTGGATTTTAAATAGAATATTGATATCTACTAAACACAATGATGGATATCTACTAAAATACAACAACATTTGCTCAATTAATTAAGTAAGTCTGGTAATTTTCCTGCCCACTGGGATCATGCTGTAATTTAGATATTTCCTAGAACTAAAAAATAATAGCTGCATGTTTTCAAATTTCAACATTTAGGATATTAAAGATATCATAAATAATATAAGTTTTATGTAAGTTAGTGTTTCTGTTCATTAAATACAAAAAAAATAAGCTGTTCTGCTATTATGCTAAAGAAAAATAAGGCCACATGTAATACAAGACCTTAGATCTAGATGAATGTTTAGCTTTAATCATCAAGTCGACTGGGGATTTTATTTCAACTGGCAACACTTAAAACTCCAGAACCAAGAATTACTTCTGTAGAATGTCTTTCTATTGGTAATTCATTGTAATTATGTTCAAAACAAAGTTTTGAGTGATTAGAAAGTGACAAGCCCAAGTGGAAAAAAATAAATAAAAGGATGAATAACTATTGGCAAAAGGATAATTCTCAAGTTGAGTAAGTTTAACCTGATAACAATTATTTTTGTCTCTTTGTTTTAAGTAGTCTATATATATATGTAAAAAGTAAGCAAAATATCACAGAATTAGTAGTATTTTGCACTAATAAAGTATACTTCAAGATGTTAATGTTAAGTATGCAAGATATTTGTGGGGGAGAAACAAGAATGTAACCTCATATATACTGAATTATGTGTGTGGAGGTTTTGATCCATTTTGAGCAAAGGTATTAAAAATATTAGAGAGAAAATGGCTTATTTTCACTTTTCAGAATATCCTAGTGATATTTCTTTCTTTTCTCTTATCTTTTACATCTGTATTTTATTTACAACCGGTCATTTGCTATACCCTGGCAAATGGTGCCAGCTTTATTTTTCCTTGGTGCTCTTACCTGCTAGTTTTCTGTTTCCAAGCATTTCTTTTCCTCCTTACATGATTATATACATTCATTCTGGAACCATGATACAAACACTTAATTCATATTGCATATACAATGAAAATGTCAATCGGCATAGCTTATAGTTATTTATGCTTATTGCTTTGATATGATTAAAGTGGTCCTAAGCAGAATTTATTTTATGTTTATTTAGAAATATATCTATTATTTTGAACTCCTACCTGTAACTTGTTTATTCACTTAGTTCACCAGAATGGAAAAAAAGTGCATTCTTTATAGATATTTTCTTAACGCCACCTAGGAAACGCATCATATAAAGAGTTAGAAACAATCCACTAAGAAAGACTTAACAGAGGTTTATGTTGCTAATTAGAATTGGACTGACTCCATCCTGATTATTTCAAGTTCATAAACTTGCTCAAGGGAAGTTATCTTTAGAACCGGGGTGTGAAATGTGGAAAATTTTAGTCGTCTTTGAGTTTTCAATGTGCTCTTGTTCAGAACATATGGGCATCTTATGCATATGGAATAACTAAAAAAACTAATGTCTCCCAGAGAGTCTATGACAACAAGAGTGCTACTAGTAGCGAGATTTCTTGTTCTCCTTTTCAGATAGACAAAGGACTCCTCAGTGTCCTAATTTGTGATGTGGGGTGCGGTGGGGGTGGTGGGTAGAGAGCCATAGTAGTGATCAAAACATGGCAAAGGAGTTGAGAGTTAAGTGATCCTTCTAAAGTTAAAGTAACCATTGAAATTATAGTCTCAACTAACTCCATGAAGGTTTATTTAAAACAATTGCCTCCTCTTCAGTTAATTTATACACAATCACATACGTACTACACAAATGCACTTCCTCATTCTTCCTCCTCAAAATCTCTATTCTTTCTGCTGCCAGAAATGTCCCATTCCTCAGCTCTGGGAATTTTGGTAGATGTGATTTCATACAATTTAAATTCTCTCATAAATATTGTTTTTTGATGGTGGAAGGGTTGAGGAGAGAGAGAGACTAAAAAGAGTGATACTATAAATGCCCAATGGGTTCACCTTGCCTGCTGCTTAGACAGAGTCGATTTATCAAGACAGGGGAATTGAAATGGAGAAAGAGTAATTCACGCAGAGCCAGCTGTGTTGGAGGCCAGAGTTTGATGATTACTCAACTCAGCCTCCCAGAGCATTTGGGGATCAGAGCTTTCAAAGATAATTTGGCGGGTAGGGGGTTCAGGAGTGTGGAGTGCTGATTGGTCAGGTTGGAGATGGAATCAGCGGGTTGAAGACTACTTGCTGTCTTCTGTTCCTGGGTGGGATCATAGAATTGGTTGAGCCAGATTACCAGTCCGGTGGTGTCTGCTGAACCATCCAGTGCAGGGTCTGCAAAACAGCTCAAGCACTGATCTTAGGTTTCACAGTAGTGATGTTATCCCCAGGAGCAATTTAGGGAGGTTCAGACTCTGGCAGTCAGAGGCTGCGTGACCCCTGACCCATAATTTCTTATCTTCTAGCTAATTTGTTAGTCCTGCAAAGACCGACTGATCCCCAGGCAAGAAAGGGGTCTTTTTGGGAAAGGAATATTGTCAATTTTCTTTCAGAGTCAAGCCACAAATTGAATTTCTTCCCAAGGTCAGTTCAGCCTAGGCACAGGAATGAAGAAGGACAGCTTAAAGGTTAAAAAGCAAAATGGAGTCCATTAGGTCTGATCTCTTTCACTGTCTTAATTTCCTCAATTACAGTATTTGCAAAGGTGTTTTCAACACTTCTTCATAAAATCCAGGAATATAAATTTTAGAATTAAATGTATATTCCTTTAAATGTATTCTGGGGGAATGTCTTAGTTGCTCACATGACAGTACTGAAAACTAAGAAATAATGTAATCTCCATCCCTTTGCTGGTGGACAAGAGACGGTATTTGTGGTAACAGCTGGGACTGTGTAGAGGTTTCTGATTGGCGTGCAAATTTTCAGAGTGAATAAAAAGTATTTAAATGTTTCAACATTAAAATGTTTTCAAATGTCTTGAATTTTCTCTTTGGTTACTTATCTAAGCATCTTAAAACATACTTAAATACGGTATTAGAATGAGTGATTAATTAATTAATTTATTTATTTATTTATTTTGAGACAGAGTCTCCCTCTGTCACCCAGGCTGGAGTGCAGTGGCATGATCTCAGCTCACTGCAAGCTCTGCCTCCCAGGTTCACACCATTCTCCTGCCTCAGCCTCCCAAGTAGCTAGGATTACAGGCATCTGCCACCACGCCTGGCTTATTTCTTTTTTCTATTTTTAGTAGAGTCGGGGTTTCACCATGTTAGCCAGGATGGTCTCGATCTCCTGACCCAGTGATCTGCCTGCCTCGGCCTCCCAAAGTGCTGGGATTATAGGCATGAGCCACAGTGCCCAGGCAGAATAAGTGATTATTTAGCTATGATTACCTAGCGATGATTATCTCTTAACTCATTTGTATATTCACATATCTATGAAGTTTTTTTCCAAGTAATCTTCAAGCGATCTTCCAAACCATCTTCAATCTTTTCTCCTGTTAATTGTGTGAGGTCTTTAACTGTTTGGCTGTTTTCAACCTCAGGTGTTTCATTTATCATAATTATTTAGTGACTGTTGTATCACCAAAATACTTTGTTATTATTAATATTTTGTGCAATAATAATATAAAAGCTACTAATGTTAGAGTACTTTGTGATTTACCAAGCTCATAATGCCCTGTGTAAAATGTAAAATCCAATATTTATTAACAATTAATTATAGTTTCAATTAATTTCAATTAATTGAAATCTTATGTAAATGAAATGCAATTACTTTATAAAAGTTTAATATACAGAAATTTAAGGAAAATAAACAAAACATAAGTTTGTTTGCTTTTAGTACATTTTCTATGACTAGCTGATTTACATAGTAGCAATCATATAACATATATATGCATTTTTACATTTTGCTTTTTGATTTTTCATTATGAGTGGTGAAGCTAGCTGGACTTCCTGGGTTGAGTGGGAACTTGGAGAAATTTCCTGTTTAACTAGAGGATTGTAAATGCACCAATCAGAACTCTGTAAAAATGCAGCAATCAGCACTCTGTGTCTGTCTAAAGGATTGTAAATGCACCAATCATCACTCTGTAAAAATGCACCAATCAATGCTCGGTGTCTAGCTAAAGAATTGTAAACACACCAGTCAGTACTCTGTAAAATGGACAATCAGCACCTGTAAAATGGACCAATCAACAGGATGTGGGTGGGGCCAAATAAAGGAATAAAAGCTGGCCACCTGCACCAGCAGTGGTAACCCGCTCAAGTCCCCTTCCACAATGTGGAAGCATTGTTCTTTTGTTCTTCACAGTAAATCTTGCTGCTGCTCACTCTTTGGGTCTGCACTACCTTTATGAGCTATGACGCTCACGACGAGGGTCCGCGGCTTCCTTCCTGAAGTCAGCGAGACCACAAACCCACCGGGAGGAGCAAACAACTCCGGACACACCACCTTTAACAGCTGTAACACTCTCTGCAAAGGTCTGCGGCTTCACTCCTGAAGTCAGCAAGACCATGAACCCAGCAGAAGGAAGAAACTCCGGACACATCTGAACATCTGAAGGAACAAACTCTGGAGACACCATCTTTAAGAACTGTAACAATCACTGCGAGGGTCTGTAGCTTCATTCTTGAAGTCAGCGAGACCAAGAACCCACTGGAAGGAACCAGTTCTGCACACAATTATATGAAAATACTGTTCTGAAATTTGGAATAAACCTTTTGTAAGAAAGAAAGGGTGCCATAATTGGTCGTCATTTTAAAAATTATTTTAACTAATCAATACTTAAGGAACAATAAACTGCTGTATGATTTGTGAATATATCTTTCTTAGCAATTTATAATAATTTTTAAAGATAATTTCTCATTGTGTAAAAATGCAGAGAAGCAAGCTTTCTCTCAAACCAATAAAGAGAAAAGTAAATAGTCACAACGGTTTTGGAAAGCACTGTGGAAATATGTTACAAAACTGTCAATACTCTCTTATGTTTTGGCCCGATAATTCTACTTCTGGGAAGCAATCTCAACAGAACAATAATAAAAACAAAAATAGGGGCAAAAATATGCATTTTAGAATCTTTTTTAAACATAAAAATTAGGAAATAGTGTAAATGCTGAATAACAAAAATGGTTAGGGGGCTTGCAGTCTGTTACCTTAATTCAATATTATTCATTGATTTAAAATGTTTGCCAATAATATGTTTCCAACAAATTCCAAAAATTTCCAATTATTTTGTAATTTCTTGCATTGGTTCTTCTCCATGTTTCACTTTATACTCGGGTTGGTTTGGCTCATGTTAACAACATCTAGAAGTAGAGAGACTCCTTAATACTCTGTTAGATGAAAGTCTAAGGCTTTAATTAGAACAACTCAACTCTATTGTTTCTCCCGGAACCAGTTTACTGTGTCAAAGAGGAGTGAGGTGGGAATCTAGGAGCTCATGACAGATCAATATCCTACACTGTAAGGCTGCTATGTAATGGGGACAGATTATAATGAATATTGGGTAGGCAAGCTACTATGGTTTCAGAAGAAAACTTGTGCAAATATAGGAGAGCAATTGTCACTTAGCAGATCTTCAATTAAAAAAAAGGAATAAAAATACTATGACATTTATTGAGCTTTGAATAAATCAATTTTTCATCTTATCAACAACCTAGCAAAATTGGTACTACTGTCAACATTTTACAAATGGGAATACAGAGGATTATTGGGCAGAATTAATGTGTCAAAGTTATAGTCACCGGTATTTGGAATCAGTTTTAGCTGTAAATCCTATGCTTATTCTACAGCTCATGTTACTTCCTCTCTGGTGGTAGCAATAAATGGAATAAAGCATGGATTCTTTTTAACAAACTTCTAGCATAAGTAATCTTTTCCTAAAATTATAAACTGAGACATTTTCTAGATTTTATCATTATGGGAAAAATATTAAATATATACTTTAAAATAAAATTATTAGATATATGTGAAAATAATATGTTTGGGTAATGGTGCACAGTCCCTAGGGTGACTGAGGAATATGGGCAACTCCATGTAATGAAATAGCTTACACACTAGTCACGGGCCCTTGACTGGGTATATAGGAATCCTATATACAAAAGTATAGCAAGTATGTAACTGTAAATTGCTTTCCAGCATTTGGAAGAGAAGCAATCAACAAGAAAGCATATTACAAACATATCAAAATGCTGACATGGAAACATAACTAAAGAACTTTCTAGAAAGTCTTTGAAATATTTCCGTCTAAAAATATGTTCAAAATTTGAATTTTTTTTTTCAAAATTGATATAGAGGAACCCTAGCCTTTTCACTCCAAGAAGTTCAAAATAAAAATGTACGCTTATTAAAAAGTAACTTACTATTTAATAGGGTTTATGGCAAACTCCAGCGCTATAGTTGTGTTAGCATCTAGGATAAAAAAGGCCTTGCCCCAGCTATGCTGTAGGGATGCTTATGACTTTGGCAAGTTAATTTACTTCATTATGTCTCCATTTCTTATATGATACGGCTGCACTGAATTATGCCTAAAATTTTATCTGGTTCAGAATAGCTATTGTTTCATAATTTTACCTAAACAAATAGCTATTTCAGTAGTGTAGGCACATTTTATTTTGAATTGTATACTCATAAATACATGAGAATTGACAAATATTGAGTTTCTATTCAACTGGGGCTCTAGGTGTGCAGTGGCCAACAAGAAGTGTGGACTCTTTTTCTTTACTGAGGTAGACTCTTTGAGGTATAAGCAAATTTATTTTTTCCTAATCTTTATCTTTAGCCCTAGAGGAGTAAATATCCTATCTATCTATCTATCTATCTATCTATCTATCTATCTATCTATCTATCTAGAGAAAGAGATATCCTTCTTCATATATATATACACACACATGTATATATATAGAGAAAGAGATATCCTTTGTTTATACACACACCCCCACACACAAGCACACCCCCTATATATACACACACACATGTATGTGTATATATGTGTGTATGTGTGTGTGTGTGTGTGTATATATATATATATAGAAAGAGAGAGAGGGAGAGAGACTCTTCCAGGTATTTTTTTTTTCTTATCACTTATGTTTTCATGTTTAAAAATTGTGTATGATCCAGACTTCTCATTTTAACGCTTAAAAAAGTCTAGGTTGATCTAAATTAAAATTATAGTTTCTTTTCCAATGTAAAGTGTATGTTTCCCAAAGTCTCCCCAGCTCTACATCTGATCTTCACCTTCCCTTGTCTCCTCTTTTCCCACTCACTACCTACTTCTAATAGACGGTGTGATGTCAAGAAAAGCTTCTCAGGGAAGGGTTCACTACAGCTGAATATTTCAGAAAAAGGGAGCAGCATGAGAAATAACTTTTTAAGTTCGTAAACTGAAAGCCAGCAGGCCCCATTCAGCATATAGATATGTTTTCTCTGATCCTGTCATGCTTTAAAAAACTTGTACATAATCGTCAATGTTTATAAAGTTGGATGATTTTACATTATAATATAGATTTCCAATTTCTTTCATAAATTAGAAGAGCCAGGACCCCTAGGCCAGTGGATTAGTATGACTCAATACCTAGAGCTGGGCACAGCTGCCCCCTCCTAGCCTCATTATTATGTACCTGACATTCACTAATGGATTATACCAAGCTCCTTTGCTTAAAGATCTTTCTCTCATTGGCATTTGGGATTTGAATGTTAGCCTATAGGCACGAGAAACTACAAGTTCCTTAATATGTATTTTAGTTTGCATTCTTATTTAGAAACACCAGGACTTAGTCTAACAAATTTAGATGGAAAAGCAATTTGTTAAAGGCTGGTAGGTCGTTTACATAAACTGTAGGAGGAGCAGAGAATCTGGCTCAGAATATATGCAGCCAAATACAACACCCCAATCACAGGCGGGTGCCATGATGACTGTGCTGTTTCACCCTGCGACACAGGCTCAATAGCAGGCATCCTGTCAGGAGGCGTTTTATGGTGTCAATGGGCATCTGGCACTGTTTCCTGAAAGCTCTTTCTGTACAGTATTCCACCACCCTCTCCAGCAACATGTGGTCTGCTCAATGCCATCATCCTCCTTTATTTTCTTCTGAACCATCCTTTGAAGGAATCTAAGTATTCATGCTTATACTCTATCTCTAAGCAAGACTACAGAGGCAAATGTTGGCATCTACTTGGTGGGCTGGGATTCATCAACTGGGAAATCAATACAGTATTGAAAATGTGTTCAAAAGATACGTAGTAGTGAGAAGGACAACTGTTTAGGAAGAGGCTTCTCTAAAGACATATAGTGATCTGTCCTAGAAAAGGTGAAATTTGAAGCCATTTCTCCTATGTCCCAAGTCATTATTTTACACTTGCCACTCACTCTATATTTAAATAGAGAGATATAAAGCTCTGATTCTAAGGAAAGGATCTGAAATGGGCTTTCAGGAACTGTGGGGAGCTTTTTATTTTTAATTAAAATATTTCCACCTAAAAACCAATATTTCTCAAAATATGCACTTACTGACCACTCAGTGCTTCCTGTATATAGACTTACATGCAACTAGAAGATATTTGACAGTGATGGAAGAACAGGTACCTAATGGACTGCTGTTAGTTCAGGCAAGGCATGTAATGTTAGCAATGAATGCAATTATCTTCCTCTCTATAGCATAGATATCTTATTCTAGGATTTATACTTCACGATGCCCCACAATTTCTCCCATAAGTACCACCTGGTGGCATTTAATCTCATATTGAAGCCTTAGATTTTCCACTAGATATTGAATTATTCTAAGTAATAACAACAGTGTATTTTAGCTGTTTGTATATATGACAAAGAGGTAGATAGTATAGGATATGAAATTGTTGACAGAATAAATGCATGTGTGTGTTTGTGTGTATTTCAAATGAGTAAATGCTTTTAATAACAGGCTTTCAGATCATCAGCATAGTTACAGCAAGCAGAGCTGAGAGAGTTTCCATCCTCAATCACACCACATTTTTTCCACATCATAATGAGATAGTAAACTGTCCTCCTTCTTTTGCCAAGATATGTAGAGGTATCAATTATCTGAAATATAATTTAATTCCTTTTGTGTATCAGGCTCATAGAAACCAAGAGATACAGATGAGGGAAAAACAGCCATAATCAAGAAATCATAAATAATTACATTCAGAAGTCTAGTCTAAGGAGCTTGTTCAGATTTTTGTTTGTCTTCATCCAATTATGGGATTTACAAAAGTGGTGATTACATCAATGAAAAAATGATCTTTTCACAAGCCAGAAGAAATGTAACTGACTGTTTGATCACTGATCACTGCCGAGGGAGTGCCAGGAAATTGAGTGGAGGAGGGAGAGCAGTGGCTCAGAGCAAAAGGGTCTGGAATGAAAGTGAGATAGGAAAGAGCACCCAGGAGAGTGAATTAAGTGTCAGAGATTATCGACTTTCTCTGCCTTATTTTATTACAAAATGTGTGGAAGGAAAGAAGTGACTGAAAATGAATAGTCTTTCCTCTGGCAATATTGAAGTAACCAGCCTGTGTTAGAAGTGTGCTTGCTTTCTCAAAGCAGAGAGAATTTGTAAAGATGAGAGTACTTCAAGATACCATTGGTCTAATTATTAGAGCTATGTCATTTTTGAGATAAACACATCAAGATAATGGTAGAGTGCCTCCCTCTTTCTCCTCCTTCCCCCATCCCTCACAAGCACGTCATTTTAAGCATATATCTGCATACAAGGAGCACTGCATACCAATAGAAACTGACCCTGAGACTTAGGGGAATAAAAGAGTACACTTAAATACTTAAAAGTGCCAGAGTACTTTATAATGTCTACTGCTATTGCTCTCTGGCAGTTTGATTATAGTTAAATATCTTGTAAGATTACCTCTTACAAAAAACCAACCAAACAAGCAAACAACTCCAGAAAACTAAGTTTTCTAAGTTTCCTATCTACTGAGAAATCTATACCATTTTTCCTATCCTGAAAATTTCTCTTTCAACTACCAGGTTTGTCTTTCATTGCACATTCTAGTATTTGGTAAACAAGTCTGCAATGATCTTATAATATCATAGCAGCACTAGGATAAGAAAGCCTGCATAGGTCATTTGGATAGGAAATACAAAGTAATTTATTTTATGTATTTGTAGTATTTCCACATTCAGAGAAAAAAATGGACCCTTGTGCATTCTTGACAGGTTTAAAACCTGGTCTCTTGATCTCTAGACATTTTGCGCTTAGGTAATGAGGGCCACACAGGAAGACAGGCCCAAGGAAAATGCTGACACCAGAAGACGGTGCATAGGTTCAGTGAAGGAGCACAGCCACCCCGCAGTCAGGGTACCATGCTTGCCAGCCCACAAAGGTTGCTGAACAGGTGCCCTTTGTTCAAGCTACTCCTTCCTTCCTTCCTTCCTTCCTTCCTTCCTTCCTTCCTTCCTTCCTTCCTTCCTTCCTTCCTTCCTTCCTTCTTTCGAGAGGGAGTCTGGCTCTGTCGCCCAGATTGGAGTGCAGTGGAGTGCAGTGGGGTGCAGTGCAATCTCAACTCACTGCAAGCTCCTCCTCCTGGATTCACGCCATTCTCCTGCCTCAGCCTCCGGAGTAGCTGGGACTACAGGCGTCCACCACCACGCCCGGCTAATTTTTTCGTATTTTTAGTAGAGACGGGGTTTCACCGTCTTAGCCAGGATGGTCTCGATCTCCTGACCTCGTGATCCGCCCGCTTCGGCCTCCCAAAGTGCTGGGATTACAGGCATGAGCCACCGCTCCCGGCCTCAAGCTGCACCTTTCTTTATCTTTACAGCATTTCACATTATTCACCAGGTCGCCCTTAGAAGCACTCATTTTGCTTGAACCAATGCCAGAACAGCTAGGTTCTCTTTATATTTCAGATTTTTCTACCTTCTTACCTTCCAAGCTACTCTTTCTTACCCACACTGAGGTTGTTTTCCTGCTCTGTGGGCATTTTGTTGCAGTTGTTGTAATTGCAATTGGATTAGCTTTGTTAACATCTCTTTAAATTCCTGAATCAGCAACCTTCATTCCCAGTCTTCCTCAGAAACTCAAGACACACATTTCAGTCTATTGAATATTGAATACTACTACTTAGATTTCAGTTTTAAAGTGGCTCCTGTGATGTCTACATTTTATTGTTATTATTACTCTTGAAAATTCACGTGGTTCATTCATTACTCCTTCACTCTTAGCCTTAACCCTTAAGTCCAGTGAGTTGCAGGTTTCATTTCATTTATTTATTAGTTTTTAAAGGTGATTGCCAGATTTACATCCGTGCTTGGCATTAGTCTGACTTGTGATTCCTATTGTCTCTACTCTAGTTAATCTCTCCCTTCTCAACACCTGCATTATTGCTAATGGTACCTTATATTCTGTCCATTTCACTGATTAGTCAAACCTTCAGGAAATTACCACATTAATCTTTCTTAATTACCATTCTCATTATATGATCCAATCTCCTTTCATAAATCTTCAGCAATGTGCTGTTTTATGGCAAATGCTATCTAAACTTATTCAAAGTTCTTGAAAATCTGATGCTCACCTGTCCCATCTTATAAGGTTTCATATTATGTATCCTGTACTGTTGATGTAATATTCATCTTTGTGTGTTAAAATAATATATATCTTTTAAGGATGTGTTCAAAGACCATGAAGCATCCACAAGTACCTATTCATTAACTGTCATGGACCTTAGTTCATCCTTTCTATCTTCTCCTGTATAATTGTATCACTTCTTCCCTAACAGTGTATCCATTTAATTTCCCTCCTAGACCATAAGCTTCTTTCAGACAATGACTATATTATTATGCCTAATCCTTCTTGTAGTAAGTTTTGTTAAATATCCAAGGAAAATATTCTTAAAATATAGTATTATAATAACATAATGAATTACCATCTTAAAATGACATTGGAACAGATTATCTCTTAAAATCTCCATAAGTAAAATTACTCCATAAACGCAAGAATCTTAAAGACAATGTCTTCAGATATCCTGGTATAAATACCTAAATATCTTTCTTTTATATTTCTTAATAAAAATTGTATTTTAAAATAAATTTCTAATAATTTACATGAAATAATGTTACAAAGTAGAATCCTGCCACATCAGTGGGTAACATCTCAAAGGTGTCCACAACTATCCTGAACAGGCAAAATTGTTAACTTCCATTACTGCATACTATTTCATTCTATTTTTCTTCACTCTGTTTTTCGGTACTTTGTGATGGTAGAATCTCATGGTTTTCAATAAAAATTATGTGGTAAAGCAGTCTTAATTTTATATTGTCATTTCCAATGTTATAAATTTGTACATATTATATTTATTTATCTTTTCTAGGCTTTGTTTGGATTGGCCCCATATACCTTTGAGTCTCACTGGAAATGTTTCATTGTTGAGGAAATCCTCTAAGACCTTAAGCTTAACCGTTATATCTGGCATTCATTAAAGACCCTCTGCTTAGGGATTAGTTGAGCGTGAGGAGATATGTAATATGACAAAGCAACTATGCAGTGAAACTCTCAGGTGCATTGATGGTTTCAAGTGCAAACTATTAAATAATACATGGGAGAATATCATGCGCTTATCATTGGCCATCTCTACTGCTTATTATTAGCTTACCTCTGAATATGTTGTCAAAACTCTTGAAGGGTCAGACTCTTTTTTTTATATGAGAAATGAAGATAATAAGACCAACCTCATAATATCGTCATAATGAATAATAGAGATAATATAAGCCAAGTAAGCAAAACTTAGTAGAGGTTCAATCATTATGGCTACACTTAATGCCTGCAGTCACATGGATTGACGTTTTCAGTATGCTTTTCTGAAATGCAGTACATAACCAGGTATTTCTTAATTTGCTTTTTAAGCAAGTATATTTGTAGTAACCAAACCATCCACTGACAGAGGTCAATAATCTTATTACATGCTTAAAGCTGCTTGACCAAGAGGACCTTGCTCATTTATATATTTCTTGTACACCTGAAACCTGGCTACTGTGTACTCTAAGTTCATTGAGTAAAAGTAAAGAGGACAATAGGGAGATAAAAGCTCAAAATTATTCCCAATGATTTTATCAAAACAATACAACAAGAGTGAAAATAGATTTCTCTAAAACATCACACGGGTAAGAAAGGTTTCACAGTCTATGAGAAATAGCTTTATTTAATAATAAAATTTGTTTATAAATACAAGCAGCAAGATCAAGGAGGAATAAAATTTGCTTATAAATACAAGAAGCAAAATCTGTAAAACAATGAGATCTTGGTAATGCTTGATAATAATTTAGAAGTCAGTGATAAAAAATGTGTGCCTTTTGTGGCCTTTGGATCTCTTACAATTATAATAAACCTACATTAAATAAATATATTATTTTCTTCCTCGAATCAAGACTGGTTTGTATAATTTAAAACTCTAGTTTCCATAGTCAGAGTATCTCTTGAAAATTTCTAGAGAATTTGGTTAAAGAACCAATGTTCAGAAACCTTCCTTTTTTATCAGTGACTCTTTAGCCACTGCCCCTGTGCTAAACCAAGCTGTGAGGTTTCCCCTCTCTTCTTACCCAAGTGTTTGGGGGCAATTTCATGTGCTGATTCTAGATGAGACTTCTGAATTAGCTTATTGTGACCCATATATGTGTGTTAAGACACTCTTAAGTAAGATCTAACCTGCAATTCTCCACTTACAAATCTTACCTGCTTTGGGACTCAAGAAAAAGAACTTGTTTCTTAGAACCCACTCTATGTCAAACATTTTACATATTATTCTGTTTTAAATTTTTACTGCTATGTGATTATTCTAAGAGGCTATAACAAAGTGCAACTCTTACAAAGTGAATCCTGATTTGTTTTCTAAAATTTTAAAATGTTGTGCCTTTCTAAGATATTGTACTGTGAATATTGTATCTCAAGATGTTTCTTCTTGAGCAATTGAGACAGGTAAAATGGAGTGTTACCATAGAAGACTGGTTGTGTTAAAGTAATTTATTTTAAATCAGTAGTAAAGTGTTTGATATATTCTAGTAATTGTGATCATGGGTGTTCAATCCATCTGGAATATGAATACCTAAATATTTCAAGAAATCCCAAAGCAAATATGAGGCTACTCTTTTGCTTTTGAAAAATCGTATTTAAAATTTTTGAGAAATTATTTTACTACAGTTAGGAGGATACCCTTGAATGTCCTTGAGGCAATAATTCAGGAACAGCTTTGAGTGGATGGCTCTAAAATGTACTATTCATAAAAGAAATGATTGCTTTGGAGAGGCATAATGTAGCTTCTGAGTTTAAAAGATAATCCTACCAACGGCAAGATCTTTATAAACATCCTGAATCAGTAAGACAGATTTGTACTCAACATGCAAAGTATGGTAGGTCACTGATTCTTATTTTTAGCCATTTTTATTATATTCAGATGCAGGTAATACCATCCGTAACACTCCCTTTAAACAAGAAAAGTAAGAGTTCTCCATATTGTTCATCACCGGCCACATAATCATCTCTAATTTATTCCACAACAGATTAGTTCTCTGTCCAAACTCTCTGGGAATATTGTAGCAATAATTTCATGTCCAACTGGAGGGATTCGGATCTTGTAAATTAGTTCTGACTGTCATTTCTCTTAATAATGTAGTGTTTTTCTGTCTAAATCAAATTATTAAGAGATCTGTTTATCAAGTTTTATAATTATCTTCCTCAAGCTCTAACTTCAAATATTATTTTATCTATATAGTAATATATTAATCTAATAAATGCCATATAAATAACATTTATAATAATTTCTGGAATAAAATTCTTATTTTCATGCTGTATGAGTCCTCAAACACATATTGTTCTGTCTCTTTTTTATTGTTTATTTTGATATTTCACATTTCAAAATATGTCCTTGTTCAGATGATATCAAAATCAACATTTTAGAACTTTAGCGATCACAGGACTAAAAACATGTTATCACTTTTGCTAGGATTAAAGTTTACATTTAATACAATCACCTATAATCTAGGCAAATATCAAGTTGAAAACATAATAGCAGTTCCAAAATTAGACCATTTATGTCAGAGTTCATGAAGCATATACTTCTCATATGTATTTCTTGGTCCTGTATGGACATTTTTTTCAGATGTTCTGGACAAAATATGTAGAATTGGAAAGGAAGCATAATCAGAGCTTAACCAGGGGTAGTAATACCTGAAATCATGAATGAAGAAATGTTGTACAGATATCAGATTTTTAGAATTATCAGGCACTTGGGTGACATAAAGCTGCTCAGGAAACTCCTTGGCCCAAACTGACTATGTTTCTAAATATCACAAATAAATAGAAAGTACACTAAAACATTATCACTGATATGAAAAATCAGATAATGTTATGATACTCATGCCAAGGAGAAGGAGATAAGTAATGCAATCAAGTAGAAAAAGTGGGGATAGCTATTATAAGAAAAAAAGAATTCTGTATTAGTGATCAATTACACTGGAGCTTTTCTATGGTTCTATGGTTCTGTGTGTATTGTTGCCTGTTATACAACACAGTAGAGGGTGATCTTAAGCGATTGAAATAAAGAGAGAAAAGTTGCAGTGAACTGGAGGCTTGAAATGTATCTGAGAGTAGGAAAAACCCTCACTGGTATTCCATGCTTTATTACTGAATACAAGTGCTGCTCTCCAGGGAAGCAGTTCCATTAAGAATACAGAGAATCCAGCTCTGTTGGAAAGCGGATAATGCTCACTACCATATTTTATTATAGATTTTATTGACAGATTTTTACTTTCTCTTGTTAATTGGACACTGGCTAGGTACGAACTATATAGATAGAGGGCAGGAACATACGATTGAGAATTAGAGAGCAACTTACTAAAAAAGTTGACTAGAAGCGTTGTAAACATCGTTTTCAACAAAAAAATATCTACTTTAATGGCTTGTGGACTCTATTGTTCTTTAATCTGTAGAAAAGCATGATTGGGTGAGAGTGGGGCATAAGTGGAGTACATATTTTGTGCAAATTAGATCTGATAGTTATACCCACTTTGTATGAAAAGTAATATGATAAACCTTAACTGAATTGGGGTTTCATAGTGGGAGAAGACCACATATTCATTTAAAAGTAATTATTAAGCATCTTTATGCCAATTTCTGTTTCATTTGTTAGAGAGCCAATAAGAGTACTACATGCTCTCAGGGAACACATGTTCTTGTAGGTAACGAAATAATGGCATTTACTGAAGTAGTATGCAACTTTTTATAAAGTTCTGATACCTCATAAGCAGATGAAGTCTCATATTCTAGAATATGAGGGAGCATGTGAGGAATAACTTAGTTTGCCTGGAGAGGTTATAAAGTACCATAAAGAGAAAGGATTATTTGGGTTGAAATTTACAAGGACAAGCAGAAACACATTTCACTTAGTATGGAAGGCAACTCATTTCCTGAGAGGGTGTTGCAAGTTGGTTTCTCTGTAAAGATGACTCTGAAACAGATTAGCTTGAAGAATGTTTGTAAAGGAGGACTTTTGGGTTCAATCACTATGAAAACAGAGAAAGGGAGCAGGATGGGGTAGAGGGAGAAACCTAAGTGTGATGGACACCTAACTGTAGCCTTGGTCTACTCCATATGGAGCTCTGGAACTAGAATGAACTTTCAGAGACACTCTGAGATGGGCTGAGATGACCAAGCCTTTATAACTCCCATGTCATTCAGTAATTTCCATGTATGCCACCCTAAGAGGAGAGGAAAGATAGCTCCTTGCAATCGCAGTCTCCCCTGAATCAGGGACTAACACCTAAATGTCTTCTCACCACACTCCCAGCAGCTGGGCCACATGTCTTTCATTGAACAGGGACCTGGGGGCCATATCACAATGGTCATGTCAAAGGTGATATAAATAGAAACTGCAGCTTGATGCAGATGGTTTGTGATAGCCACTATGGATAATGGAAACACTTGCTGAATGAAATATAAATTATAGAAGTGTCCAGGGGAACTGAGGACACAGCAGAGGTTGATCGTTACACTGGAGATGCCAAATCTTGTCCCCTCTCTGGGATAGTACTAGATATGAGGAGTTTCAAACAGAGATCTTAGAAAGTGGTTCAGGTTGATGGATAAGGAAATTTAGCATCACAGGAAATTTCACAGCTACGGAGGAGACATAGCTATGAGAATTTGTCTTCAGCTGAGGGACACCAGTCCTTATCCTCTGCAGGGATAGGACACAATTTCCACAGAAACTATGTTGCCAGAAACAAACATGCCATGAAGGTGTGGTAGTCAGAATAGCAGCTCCTAAAGAGTCCCATGTACTAATTTTCAGGACCTGTGAATATGTTTGTTTACATGGCAGAAGAGACTTTGCAAATATGATTAAGAGTAAGAATCCTGAAATGAGGAGGTGATCATTATTTGGATGAGCCTAATGTAATTACTATGGTTCCTAAAAGTAGAAGAAGGATACCAGAAAGAAGGTCAGAGAGATGTAATGTGAGAAAGACTTGAACTGTCCTCGCTGACTTTGAAGATGTAAGTGGGTTGTGAACCAAGGAATGCAGGTGACCTTTAGAATCTGGAAAAGGCAAGGAAACCCAGAGCACATAGAAAAGGATGCTACCCTGCCAGCACCTTTATTTATGATACTCATCGACTTTTGACCTCCGTACATGTAAGAGAGCAAATTTGTATTATTTTAAGCCATTAATTATGTGGTAGCTTATTACAGCAGCAATAGTAAACTAATACAGAAGATGTATCTTGGGAGTGAAGCTCTAAATTCAGCACACAAAACTCAGTCAACACTGACTTTAACAATGTCGTATATGACTGATAAAGTACAGTGTTCATCATCTGGTTTATATGGTCCTGTATATTAATCTGTATCTATAAATAAATAATGTGGAGAATAATGTACATTTATATTATATATAGTATTTACATGAAAAGTACATATGCAAAGGTAAAACTACTTTTAAAAATCATGTGCCTAGTAAAAAATGCATGACTAATTGCATATATGATGTTCAACTCTACATTGATAAAGGAAGATAAGAAACACAAAACTATCATTGAAAATAATATTTAAATAAGTCCATTTGATACAGATGGATGAGATTGGAAATTACTTACTAGAATGGAGTTAGAATATTGAACAGGGGAAACAATTCTGATTTAATTCTAGCTTAATTCTGATTTCATGAATTGCTGATGAAAGGGTGTTACGTTTCTTCCCATCTATGAACAGGATTGCCCCCAGAATCCTGGGGGAATTTTGTTGCAGGAACAAAATTCTGGGACTGCTTAAATGTTGTATGCGATTCAATGGCAAAGAGGTAGATCATTACAGAGCTTGACAATTCACTAATAATTTTCTTTTCCCAGAATCCCAAGAAAGACTTCCCTTAAACAGCTGTTGCTACTTTAGTAAGTAATGTATTGATAAAATTACAGTGTAGCACTATTTTTGGCTAAAAACAATAACGTTAAAATTTATAATTTATGCTATTATAAACATGTATTCTTTCAATTGCATTATATTATATCCTACTCTCCATCTATAAGGACAATAACTCACCCTTAAATAAATTGGCACCTGTAGTTTAGTTAACATATACCAGGTTTTTCTCCTTCTGTTCTATATTCCCAGAAGTTGAAATAAATCCAGAGCCTATTTTTATACTGAAGGTGCATGGTCAACAGGAACCTCATGCTTGTATTAGCTTCAGAAGTGCAGGGAAAAAAAAAAAATCAAAACACAGTTTGTAATTTCCCCCTTTTGGGAAACTGATCCATTTTATTGTATGCAATTTTCAGTGATACACAAAATGCAATCTGAAGAAAAGGCTACATATGCTTATCCTTGCAAATCCAATGCCAGAAGACAAGGGTGGAGGGTAGAGAAGAATGAAACACCAGTATTTTTGGTTTGTTTTGGATTTTAACGCCATTATAGAGGCAAAGCAAAGCTTGGCTGTATAACCCTACTTGTGGCATTTTATGACTATTTACTGGTTTGTTTTCTGAATATAAAAAAGCAGAAGTGGGCATAGTAAAGGTGCCATTGAATAGCTGAGAAGATAGGAAGAGTAAAACAAAAGCCTTTGGAACAAAAAAAGTAATTGTGGATCATTGACTCCAAACGTTGTTTTGGATCCTTTAGGGTTCACATTACTGCAGGATTACCCGTTCCATCTCTTGGCTTCTCTGACTCTTTGCTCACCCCTGACCAGCACTGTGCAGTATCAAGTATGTTTACTGGGGTGACTTCAGGTAAACTTCTTATTCTCACTATTACATGATAAATATTTACCGAGCGAATGATGAAATAAGTAAATGAATGAATAATTTGACACTTAAATAAGGACCCCAAGCTGCTTCAAAAGCTCTCTTACTGTAAAATGCTTGACTTTTGACATCTCTGTGGTGATAAGTCTGTTTTCTAGGATTCGTGTCCAGTACTAATTAAGTGTACTCTCTTTTTAAGTGCTAGTTTTTCCAAAAGTGATTATCTCTTGGCTTAGGGATGAGCTCACTTAAATCTTTGGAATTGGTTTGCCAGGGAGCAAATATAGGCTGACCTTCTTTCCCTTTAGATATAGGCTGATATTCTATGTTTCTTAAACTAAGGCTGTGTTCATACCAGAGTAATTGACTGAATAATTGCCCTAATGGGATTTTAACCTTACTCTCAGTCTTAATTGGATGGTTGTTCCAGTGTGAACAGACTCTAATAAGACCCCTAAGAAAAATAGCCTTTACCTTCCAAAACCAGTCTACTATACCTTTCCTTCACTGAATTTTTAGCAGAGATGTAGTAAACGTTAAAAATAAAACATCTGAAACAGAAATATACAGGTCGCAAATAAGTTATACAATTGACAAACTGCAGATATGTTTATTAGAAAAAGTTTGAAAAGGTCTCCAGAATTTCTCCTCTCTCTCTATATATGTATGTATATACATATATATACACACATATAAATATACATACACACATAAACACACACAAACATATACGTTTAAATATATACACATGTGTAAATGTATATATGCAAATAACTATTTACACTCGTATTTGTATGTACACGGAGACATGTATACATACTGAAGGTGTCACCTGGTGGGCATTTGGTTCCAGGTAAGATGACAAAATGTTTACATAAGTATTTAGCCAAAAGCCAGGTCAAAGTCAAATATCATTACTGTACAATGAACTCCTGTCATATAATAATAAATCTGATATTTTAATTACAATAATTATTTTAACTTTCTTACTAAAATGTTTAGTTATACAAATTTAAAAATTTGAAATTATAATACTGGAACAATAAATTATCAGCACTGTCTGATATAAGAGTGATCCCATAGTCTCTGTATCTATTTAACATTTATAAAACTAAATAAAGACTCAGGTTTACCAGATGTAGTAGAAGAGAAGAACTTAGTTGGTGTGGGGGAAGTGATCTCATTTTCTCCCTGTAAGACATATTTTTCTCAAACTCTTCAAGTATTATCACTATTGCTGTGATGATTATTTATTTTGTTGTTGCTCGTGGATTTTGAAAATTTTCCTCCTCATAACATTTTGTTCCGGTAAAATTATCATTTTCCTTTTTCTTCAATGTCAATAGATTTAAAGAATTCCCAAATAGGATTTTAAAAATCCTTGTATCTTAAATTGATTTAAACTAGATATTAAATACAGTTTATGAATTTTTTTAATAATATAATGTATATAGAGCTATGCAACATTTAAAGAATAAAATTATGATATCTAATACCTATTTTTCAGGTTTTTATTATTATTAAATAATTTGATTAAATATATTAACTTGAAAGGGATATTATGTTCTTTCTAAAGTTCATCTAGTAAATGTGCTTTTATAATATTCATATTAGCAATCCATTTATCTAGTTATTGTAAAGTTATAATTAAAAAATAGTTCTCATAGCTATTAATGTAACATATTGCTTTTTCAACCATAATGTACAATTGAACTTAATTGTCTAAAATATCTATTACATATAAACTACCTAGGAGATTTTTTAATCTCAAATATGTGCAAAATACTTTGTTATATTTTAAAAATAACATTTATTGGTGGATTCCTAAATACTTATATATTTGTTTTTATGAGTGTGTGTGTAGATACCATACACATGTATTTTTACCTATGTATAGACATACAACTATATTTACATAGTTTATCTAGAAACATAAGAGCAATGTTGCTTTCTACTTTGCAGCTAGCAGTCATTTTTCATGTTAGTACAGAGAGTTTATATATATGGATATAATATACTTTTTAGAATCTCCTCTAATGGGCATCTAAGTTATTTGCAGTTTTTACCCATTACAAACCTTTACACCATGGTAGTTCCTTGTAATAGACGTTGTTTTTTGTGTACCAAAAATTCAATTTCCTATCTTCCTTCCTAAGAGATCATAATTCTGTTCAGGAATCTACTCTTCTACGAGGCCCTTCTGTCTCAGGTTAAGGTAGCCATACTCATATCCAGAAGTGGGTATGATTGGTCGAACAGTAATCCTGCCCACTGAAGGGGTTCAGGACATGCTACTCCAAAAGATGGCACTTTGCATTTGTGAAAACACCAGAAGCAGGAAGATCATTCTCACCTTCCCCTCTCCGAACCATCTTCCTCGAAGCAGGTTATAAAATCGAGGAAGATCACTCTCCGACCTCTGCTTCCCTTCTGCCCTGAGGGTTGTAAAAGTCTTATTTAAGAAGTGCCTACCCTATACCCAACGAGAAGGAACGTTCTTGTCTCTGAAGACTTAGAGACACAGAAGACAATCTGAACAACAGGCCTTGCTATAATAATTTCTCCCCAGTTTATTATCGTTAGATCATTTTCCTTTTGTCAATCCTACTTCTCCACAATTGTCCACTTCTTCATCAAATCAGACATGAAAAACACACAAGTTTAACTGTTTGTTTGGATATTCATGTCCTTATGAAAGTTCTCATGTCTTATAAAATATATATTATTAATTTGTATGCTTTTCTCTTGTTACTCCGTCTTTTGTAATCAGGGCTTCAGCCATGAACCTAAGATGAGAAGGAAAGATAATTCTTTTCTCTTATACTACTTTGCTAATGGTTAGCTGAGAAATAACCTATTTGGGCACATGGATGTGAAGAGAAATTTTCTCAGCAAGTTCTTAGGCACACTTAGGGAATAATTCCTGAAGCCACTGTCTTCTCCTTTCCTATCCTTTCCTCTCCCCTCCCCTCCCCTCCCCTCCCCTCCCCTCCCCTCCCCTCCCCTCTCCTCTCCTCTCTTCTCCTCTCTCTCTTTCTTTCTTTCTTTCTTTCTTTCTTTCTTTCTTTCTTTCTTTCTTTCTTTCTTTCTTTCTTTCTTTCTTTCTTTCTTTCTTTCTTTCTTTCTTTCTTTCTTTTCTTTCTTTCTTTCTTTCTTTCTTTCTTTCTTTTTCTCTCTCTCTCTCTCTCTCTCTTTCTTCTTTCTTTCTTTCTTTCTTTCTTTCTTTCTTTCTTTCTTTCTTTCTTTCCTTGAGCATTGATTTCAAACCTAGAAAGTCTTTGGGCACACACAGAGAAGGACGAAGCTAAAAGGCATTTCAAGCTGAAGCCAGAGGGTGTATCAATGGGGACACCACCTCCTCAGATGTGTGAGCAAGTTCATTTCCTTTTTAAAAAAATCATTTTGAGGAGGGTGTTCTGTAACTAGTAGATTAAAAACAATGACATTCTTTGCTTGATTTTATGAAGCAGAAATTTTAAAAATCAAGAAAACATGAGAATAGGCTATTTATTTATTTTTATTGCTGTATACCTAGCACTTAATGATATCCGGTGCGTATGAGTATGCAAGAGATGAATGCATAAATTCCTACTTATGAGAGTCTTGTGACAAAGCCCACAAAATTTTAATAATAAACTTTATAATTCTACCTGCCAACATTTTAATTCTTAAAGTAGATTTAAAGAAATAAATATGTATACATACTAAATACTAAGTATTGATTTTAAACGTTTACAGATAATAGCTTTGTTAAAACAAGAACTTCAGAAAAATTAAATTTAGCTTAGTGTATTCAGGCAGAGAAATGATGAATGAATTGCACAGCACCCTGAAACATAAAGGTTTGAAGAGTTTCACCCAGCAACATGGCCAGGGAATATTTATAGACAGTAAAAGAAGTGGTATACAGAAAGAGCTTGATTGGTTGTAGCTGGATGTTTGTCTTATGTGGACATATTTTGGCAGTTTGAAGCCTGTGATTGGCTGAAAGCCTGGGTGCTATAATTGGCTGCGACTCTGTTAGTTGATATAAGAGCATTTTCTTAACCATGCATTTTCAAAATAAATTGTTAGGTTTCAGTTCATAATATATGGAGGTAGTTTTAGGCCAAATTTAATTTAACAGTTTCTTTGTTGTTTTTGCATCATATAAATATTTTCTTCAAGAAAAATATGCCATGTCCGCAGATGGGATGCTTTGGTGATGAAAAAGTCATGTACCAACAGTACATTTGTTATGGGATGCTGTCAGTGTCGTATGTTTTTTCCAAAAAAACAAAAAACAAAAAAACAGAAATGAATGATAATGTAACACATGTCCTTGACTTTTTTTTTTGGCCTCACATATTTTATTTGGTTGTAAAAATTGTTCCACAAAATGTGACAATTTATTATGATATGCAGTTAAAATTATTTACTTATATTTTTGTAAAAATACTATCATTTATATACTCTCTCAAAACATAATCAGAGAAATAATTAGCTCACATTATTATATAATTGTTATTTCTCTAACTAGTGTCATATAAATCCTTTTAACTTCAGTTAGACATCAGCCATTTCTTTAGAAACTCACAATTTGAAAGATGAGTATAATTCTCCACAACTATTTTTAGCTTGTGCTCAACAAATTGATTATTTTCTCTGGCTGCTAAGCCAACATTACAGTTCTTATCAATTCTAGGCCTCAATACTTTTAATATTTAATATATCTAAAATTGGAGTGCATCTTACAATTGATAGTACATGACGATTTAATTGATAGTGTTTTTTAATCTTATAGTAGCATAAAATAATTAGGCATCATAAAATCATTAAGCACCTTAATACATATAAAATTTAATAGGTATATTAAGAATGGTCATTTGAAAACATTTCAACCACCAAGTATTGTGGGTTCATTTTGTTGTAATAGTCCCCATCACAAAACTCTTCTATAAACTTAATCGCTAGCTGATTACTGCTCCTACCATAGCTTTGGTGATCTCTTTGTGGCAAATAATCCTGTGTTGATAAACTTTTTCTTTTCGGACAAGAACCACTCCATACTTACATTATCTATGATATGGGTTGGCTGTGTCCCCACTCAACTTTCATCTTGAATTGCAGTTCACATAATTACCATGTGTCAGGGGAGGGACCTGGTAGAAGTAATTGAATCATGGGGCCAGTTATCTCCATGCTGTTCTCTTGATAGCGAGTGAGTTCTCACAAGATCCGATGGTTTCATAAGGGCATTTTCCCCCTTTTGCTCAACACTTCTCCTTGCTACTGCCATGTGAAGGATGTGTTTGCTTCTCCTTCCACCATGAATGTAGGTTTCCTGAGGTCTCCCAAGCCATGATGAACTGTGAGTCAATTAAACTTCTTTCTCTTATAAATTACCCAGTCTCGAGTATGTCTTTATTAGCAGGATGAGAATGGACCAATACAATCTAATTGTCTTATTTTGTGCTGCTTGAATATTTATTTAAAAATATAAAGAATTGAGCCTTTTGAGCAGGAGTTCTCAAATTTCATTACATAATGAAATTATCTGATAAGCTTTAGAAAGTTCATAAGCCCAGGCTATCTCCCATGCCAACTAAGTCAGAATCTCTGAGGGAGACCCCAGGTCCGTTTTTTAAAAGCTTCCCAATGATTCCTAAGCGCAGCTCCGTTGGAGAACTGGTGTTTGAGTGCCTTCACCTATTGTCAAGTCCTGCCTTACCCACATTTAAACATTCAAATTAACTTTATCTAATCTCAAAAGCCATCTAACAAAAGTAACTAGCCTCCAAATTAGTGAAAAACTTTCATAAGCAAAAATTTATTTTAAATTCATGAATGACTTTTTAATGGTTTTTTGCTAAATTTAAAGAAATTATTACCATACTTTAATTAATTGCACATATACTAGGCATAATCTATAATGAGACCTGCATGATGTAGGGGGAAATATGCTTAAAATTAAAATTAAAAGCATATTAAATTGTGGACTACACTGGAATGTTACTTGTAATTTCCTTTTAAGCTTAAAAAGAAAAAAAAAATCGAAAATACACGCTTCTCTGGTATCTTGCATTCCCTTCCAGCAGCTATCCTAATTCGTCTTTCTTGTATGAATGTTAGTTTTGATCAGTCCTGACCTGTCCTAGCTTCCTTAGTTCAGCTCTTTTTCTGAGTCTGGAAGGGCAATTGGCCCTATCCTATGAGACATGACCCTTTTCTATGCGACCAAATAATTGGTTGTGTGATTTTTTAAAAGTTTTTGTCTCTGGGTGATAAAATGGGGGGCAGAGGCATTTTCTCAGAGTTGATCTGTCTTAGCAGGAGTCCTAGGTAACTGAGAATGACAGCAGCTGTGTCACTGCTCTAATGGTGTGGATTCAAGCATAGCACTAACAAGACGCACAGACAATAGTCACAGGAAAAGGCAGAGGTTTAGAAATGCTGCTCTGATTGTGCTCAGATCTTGTCATTTCAGAATAGGGACTCCACAGTGTAAATGTGTACCCGGAAGCGTACAGTGAATTTACAGTGGTTGCGAAACTCAAGGTGTGCTAGTTGTCACTGATGGTGGCAAAGCTGGCAATTCTAAATAATTCATTGCCTGAGTGATGGGGCTTAGAAACTAATGGCAAGGCATTGTTGGCAGGCTTAAATTTAAATACATGCATACAAGTATAACACAATATAAATAATATATATATACACATATAAATTTCATATGTACATACATATAGGACACTGTGGAAGAATGACAGTTCAACGATGAAAGAGTGCCTGGGAGTGTATTGTTGCAGTGATACAACTGCACAAGGGACGTTTTTATGCTACACAACACTTACACTGATCACATTTGAGGGTGCAGTAACTTTAAATTGCAACTTGTAGTTTCTGACAAAGTTTTTACCTTTCCACCCTCTCCACCATGTACATTTAATTACAGAGAATGTTCTAAAAATGTTCAAGAAAATCATCTTAAGTTTAATTTAACATTCCACCCTGCTATTGCTTCCCACTGAACACAACCACACAGAGTAATTGATGAAATCACCCACTGACTGACACTGACTCCTCATTGTCTGTTTCTATTTTTCAGAAAACAACCCATTCAGCAACTTGTTTTCTTTTTTCCTGTCATAGCAGGAAGTTTAAAAATAACTTTGTTTGGTATAAATTAGGTTTAATTTGGTCAGTATAATAGCATTAGTATGACTTTTTTTTCTTTTTCTTTTTTTTTTTTTTTTGAGACGGAGTCTCGCGCTGTCGCCCAGGCTGGAGTGCAGTGGCGCCATCTCGGCTCACTGCAAGCTCCGCCTCCCGGGTTCACGCCATTCTCCTGCCTCAGCCTCCGGAGTAGCTGGGACTGCAGGCTCCCGCCACCACGCCTGGCTAATTTTTTGTATTTTTAGTAGAGACCGGATTTCACCGTGTTAGCCAGGATGGGGTCTTGATATCCTGACCCAGTGATCCGCCCGCCTCGACCTCCCTAAGTGCTGGGATTACAGGCTTGAGCCACCGTGCCTGGCTTAGTATGAGATTTTTTAAAAAGCAGGCTTCAC